>NW_027069213.1:53478-94016 GCF_037157495.1 Lathamus discolor | reverse complement strand
TAATGTAAATAAGCCTAATAAGTTGTCTTTGCTTCCATCTTATGAAATCTTCCAGCTTTGTTTGCCTTGAAGAACAGACCACATCATAGAATCATAGAATCATAGAATCATAGAATCATAGAATAGTTAGGGTTGGAAAGGATCTTAAAATCATCTATTTTCAACTCCCCTGCCATGGGCAGGGACACCTCACACTAAACCATGTCACCCAAGGCTCTGTCCAACCTGGTCTTGAACACTGCCAGGGATGGAGCATTCACAGCATCCTTGGGCAACCCATTCCAGTGCCTCACCACCTTCACAGTAAAAAACTTCTTCCTTATATCTAACCTAAACTACCCCTGTTTAAGTTTGACTCCATTATCCTTTGTCATATCACTACAGCCCCTAAAGAAGAGTCCCTCCTCAGCATCCTTATAGGCCCCTTCAGATACTGGAAGGCTGCTATGAGGTCTCCACGCAGCCTTCTCCAGGCTGAACAGTCACAGCTTTCTCAGCCTGTCATCATACAGGAGGTGCTCCACCCCCTTTATCATCCTCGTGGCCCTCCTCTGGACTTGCACCAACAGTTCCATGTCCATTTTATGTTGAGGACACCAGAAATGTACACAATACTCCAAGTGAGGTCTCACAAGACCAGAGTAGAGGGGCAAGATCACCTCCCTCAACTTAATGGTCAGGCTTCTTTTGATGCAGCCCAGGATATGGTTGGCTTTCTGGGCTGCGAGCGCACACTGCTGGCTCACGTGAAGTTTCTCACCGACCAGCACCCCCAAGTCCTTCTCCACAGGGCCACTCTGAATCTCTTCTCCACATAACCTGTAGCTGTGCCTGGGGTTGCCCCGATCCAGGACCTTGCAGTTGGATTGGTTGAACTTCATGAAGTTGGCATCAGCCCACCTCACAAGCATGTCAAGGTCCCTCTGGATGGCATTCCTTCCCTCCAGCGTATCAACCGAACCACACAGCTTGATGTTGTCGGCAAACTTGCTGAGGGCACGCTCAATCCCACTGTCCATGGCGCCAACAAAGATGTTGAACAAGATCAGTCCCAACACCGATCCCTGAGGGGCACCACTTGTTACTGGTTTACAGCTGGACCACAACTCTGTGTGTGGCCATCCAGCCAATTCTGAACTTGTTGCACTGTGACATTTGTCCATGTACTATAAGTCTTTATCTTCTTTTCCTATACCTGCCTGAATTTTATTGAACCTCCATTAAAAAAGGTCCCTCATGAACAACTCACCTTCACAGGTCTCCACCCACCTGCCGCAGCCTGAAGAGCCTGTAACAAACTCCCACCCTTGTAAGAAATGTCTACTGCAGACAGAGCACAACCCTCACTTTCCAAAGTCAAAGGGACCTTAAAGCTTATCTAGTTCCAACCCCCTACCATGGGCAGGGACACCTTCCACTAGACCAGTTTGCTCCAAGCCCCATCCAGCCTGGCCTTGAACACTGCCTGGGATGGGGCAGCCACAGCTTCTCTAGGCAACCTGTGCCAGTGCCACACCACCCTTGCAGGGAAGAACTTCTTCTTAATCTCAATATACATGATAATAAATCTAAATGATAATGGCATCAGAATGACTCAAAGTACAACTATGCGGGGAAGAACAGGATAATTCCAGTAACACTTTAATCATGTAAGAGCAGACCACTGACTGCTTGTCCTAGGTTCAGTATATAAACTGGGGAGTGTTACCCGGAAGCGTCAGATCCTTGCCTGGGTCCGGCTGGATATCTGTGGAGGATTGGCTTGTCGAAAAAGGTCAAAAGGTCACGTTCCCATCAACGAGCTGAAACAAGACATCTGTGTAGAAGATGGTGCAAACCTCTCACGCCAGATAATGAGGAAATGAAGGACACCGGCAAACAGCAACATACTATGACCAATCACAGCCAAGGCCACTAAGCGATAAGTGCATGAGAAGGAGGATGGTGGGGGGGTGCACGGTGTAGCTGCAAAAATATAGAGCTTACACAATGCCTTAATTGTGCCAGAACCAATCAAGTGCCTAGTATTTGCATGTTCACTGTTATATTAACCGAAGGTAGAAGCCCAATAAACGAAGCTTGCTGTTAACTCATATTGAGTCGTCCAAGTCTTCCTTTCACGACAAATGGTGACCCCGACGTGATTTGAACACGGAGCGGAGGGTACTGACACCACGGCCGTGAAAAAGTGGCACTTGGCTCCGATCTTGCCCTGGAGGGTCAAAGCGGCGCATCGCGCGAAAGGACGACCATATAGATGGGATCTGGGCGCCACCGGACTTGCAGTGGCTGCATCGGCAGCGTTGCACCAAGGAGGAGGAGCAGCCGAAGCCTCGTAGGGCAACGGAGCGTGAGTACCTTAAAAGGGGGTATGGAGAGGCAAGCTGCCCTGAATTTATTTAATTGCGTTTTAGAAAAGCGTGGTATTAAGGAGAAGGAGTTAAAGAAGGAATTAGCGGGAGTGATAGCTTATGGAGTAGCGAAAGGTTGTTTCCTCGACCCGAATACGATCTTTGACAGTGACGAGTGGCAGAAACTAGGAGATGAGCTGTGGGCAGCCACCCTTGACGGTGATAAAACGGCAAAGCATTTGGGAAAAACCTGGCGGGTAGTTGCTAACTCGTTAGATCAGCGCCGTGCCGAGCGGCTCGGCGCGGTCTGCTCTAACACCTCAGGGGGGGGGGGCGGGAGACCCGTGGCCCTTGCCGCCCCTCACCAATACAGTTTATAAACCGCCCACCAGCTCTCCCTCCTCCTCGGTCCTTGCTTCCCCGGGTCCGGCTGAAAAGCTGCCCCCCGGGGACGCAGAATCTGGGGACGTGAGTGAGCTGGTGGAGGAGGGAAACCTGCAAATTGGCAACAAGGGCATGGGTATTGATCGTGAACGTATATGGAAAAAGATAGCCGCACAGGCTGCCCAGGAGGGGGATCTTGAGGCTGCTGCTGAGATGTTACAGGCATTCCTGGTGACCTGTCAGCAGGGGCCTCAGGGTGGCCTTACAGCTAGTATCACACTGTTAGATTGGAAATTTCTGTCGCAGCTGCGAGCGACAGTGAGCAAATGTGGTATTCAGGGGGAGCCCGCTAAACAAATGTTGGATTATATCTGGGGGGGGGGGCTGTTACTCCCTAATGATGTCAAGAGTCTCACCCGCCTCATATTAACCCCACATCAGCAGTTGTTATTTAACGCATACTGGCAAGCATTTTGCCAAGAATCAGTGGCCGAACAATGCCACCCTGGGAATCCTTTATATGGGCTGACTATCCCCGAGCTGATGGGGTTGGGTCCTTTTCTACGTACAGAGGCGCAGGCCCTCTTAGGGCCTGATAAAATCAGGGAGATAATGGCCACGGCCCGGCGCACCATAGATCGAATGAAGGCCCCTGGTGGGTTGCCCTCCTATATGTCCCTGAGGCAGGGCCGGGCCGAGTCACTAGGTTCCTTTGTAGACAGAGTAGCCGCAGTCATAAAATCAGCTGGGGTGCTGGAATATATGCAAGGAGCTACCTTAAAGCAGTGTGTCTTGCAAAACGGGAACAGCGTTGTTCAAAATCTTATAGTGACACTGCCAGGGAATTGGAGTGTTGAGGAGTTATTAGAACGTGCCGCGCAAGTCCCTACCGGTAATCAGGCTATGTTAGTGAATGCCATCAAAGAATTAGGAGAGGGATTGAAAGCACAAGCAGAAACATCCCAAAACCAAGTGTTCGCAGCCCTCGCTCCTCTCCGCTCGCCCAGCCAACCAGTACCAGCAAAAGCTCTTGAGAGTCCGCTGTTTCTGATGCGGCCAGCAGGGCCACCTCCAGCGAAACTGCCCCGCCGGAGCAGCCTGGTGTCCTCAATGCCAATCTGCTGCGCACTGCCCTGCCGCTTGCCGAAGACTACAGGGAAATGGAGGACAGAACGTGAGGGGGACCCGCGTGATGACACAAGTAACCCCCCACATTGCTTCCCCCCACCCCTGGCCACCCCTGAGCCTCTGCCAGTTGCCGCCGCGTCTGCAAAGACTGAGGACAGAGATGAAGACACTCTTTTTGACCTGGACCCTATTGACCCCAAGAAAGGGCCTGTGCGTGCTCATCAAGCTGCTGTTGCTGCTCCTGAAGTTCTGACGCCTGTTAATTCTGATGCTGACCTGGATGATCCTTTTGACATGGAGCCGGAAAAGAAGACTAATTTATATCCCCCAGATCCTCATGATAAATGGACAGCTGTAAAGGGAGAAGCGAGATGGGTGTGGGATGCAGATGTATTATGTGCTTTCCCTGTGATGTATGTGCTGGATCAAGACCCGCGGTGGAAAGGTCTCTCGTATGCCCTTATCAGAGGTATCGGGAGGACTGTGGCGGACTGTGACGGACCGTGGACTTGGGGTCCCATATACAACTCATTTGATACAGTCTGTCTGTGATACTCATGTACTAGAAGTTGGCAAATATGTCTATGATTCTATTGATGCTTGGAAACCTTTATAGATATTGCTGGCCACTTCTTCTGACATAGACTGGCCACCTGTGTCAGAATGAGTGTGCATTTTGGTCAGTATAAAAGCCCAAGCCTCATGCGATGTGAGGGAGGCAGAGCCTCTGCGGGGACGCTTGCTAGGGCTGAGCCTGCCACCTCACACTGCGATGATGCTTGTTGGAGCTGGTTTCCTGATAGTCTTCACAGAGTCCTTGTGCCACGTTCTGTACGTGGGACTTTGTAGTGCGAGGAATGATTGTCTTGATTTTGTGTTTCAAATATTGTAGTTGTGTGAAATGTGCTTGTGGGATCCCATATGCATGCGTATGTGTGTGTGTGTGATGAGAGTAGATGGTGTTCTATGTATTTTTTTTGTTATCGTGTTGTCCTGGTTTGAGCAGCAGCAGTCAGTTTTCTCCTTCTTAGGAGCTAGTACAGTGCTGTGTTTTGATCTTTTGGCCTGGGAACAGTGCTGATAACGCCGATGTTTTCAGTTGCTGCTCGAATGTTTGGTCTGGCCAAGGACTTTGTGAGCCTCATGCTCTGCCAGGGAGGAGGGGAGGCTGGGAGGAAGCAGAGACAGGACACCTGACCCAAACTAGCCAAAGAGGTATTCCATACCACAGCACGTCATGCCCAGGAGGTAACTGGGAGTGACCCAGAAGGGCTAGAGGGACTGCAGGGTTGGACGAGGTATCGGTCGGTGCTCGGCTGGAGGGAGTGGGGCGAGTTATCGGTGGGCTGGTGTTGAGGTGTTGTATTCTTTCCTCTTGTTATTTCCTTTATCATTATTATTATTGGTGGTAGCAGTAGTGATTTGTGTGATACCTTAGTTACTAAACTGTTCTTATCGCAACCCGTGGAAGTTGCATTCTTTTTTATTCTCCTCTCCGTCCCTCCAGTAGCAGGGGGAGGGCAAGAAGTGGGGAGAGTGAGTAAACGAGGTTTGTGGTTGGGTTTAAACCACGACAGTTCTTTTTGGTGCCCAACGTGGGGCTTGAAGGGTTGAGATAATGACGGAGATGATCAGATTAATAGTCGTCACAGTGCTGATTTATTGGCTCTCAAAGTTGTTACTCTTGCTCTCAGATCTTCAGAATGTAGTACATTTCTTAGAGCCGGTATTCCCTGTGTTAGTGTTTATCAAGTGTGGGGCTTGGGCTAAGGTTTTTGTTTCACTGTACTTTATGGCAATGGCTTGTAATACGGGTGGGCTCCAGCAGCAGGGAGAGACGGACGTGGCCGTGGACTTGTACCTGGCCGTCCCGCTGCTCTTCACCGCCCTGGCCCTTGTCCTCGCCTCCGTCTTCGTGAGGCTGCGGGGAGCCGAGGGGGAGCGGCCCCGGGAGCCGGCGGCGGCCGAAGCGGCCCGGGAGAGCGGCCCCGGGGACCAGGCGGCGGCGGGAGCGGGGCCCGAGCCCGGGAGGAAGGCGGCTGCCGAGCAGCGGGAGGAGGCGGCGAAGGAGCCGAGCCCCGCGGAGGAGCCGAGCCCCGCGGAGGAGCCGAGCCTCGTGGCGGCCGAGAGCGTCCCCCGGCAGCCGCCCGCCGAGCCCCAGGAGGATGCAGGGGCCCAGGCAGCATTTCCCAGCAAGGCAGAGGAGGAAGAGCTGCACCCAGGGAAAGAGAAGCTGGTGGTGGGAGAGCCGGCAAGCACGGCAGCTACACCAGCCCCAGGGACAAGTACAGCAGCATCACTGGAGAGTTCTGAAGGGTTTGAATGGCCTGTGGGTACCCTTGGGACCTGCCTGCTGATTGTGATGGGGATCAGCATGGTGGCACACACACAGAGCGTGTTCTACCCACAGCCATTTTGTCTGATCTCAGAAGTCAAGCAGAGTCGGGTTTGCTTCTTGTCTGGGGTTAGACAACAATATGGGAGGACCAAGAGATCTTCCCCAAGGCTGGACAGCCATGAGTGGCAGGGTGTGTGGGACAGTATGAGAGAGTATCTGGTCCACTGGGCCCCTCCAGTGCTTTGGAAGCGTCGGAGATGGAAGGCAGCTGTATGGAGTCCCCAGCAACAAGCTGCAGAAACTACTGAAGGGGACAGTGAATTATTTGAGCCTGGTGGGCCCATGGCACTTCAGGCCATCAGGGCAGAGATGCAACATAGAGATGGACTCATGATCGAGGGGTGGACTAAGCAATGGACACTATTGCCCAGGTGATTCACGAGTGTGTACACTGCACACAGCCTCTCCTGCTCTGAGAGACTGTAACAAGAGATGGAGCCTGACATCATGGACCAGATGGACTCAGCAGCTTTATAGGTCCATGCACTAAGAAATGATGTTTTTCTCTGTGTATATGTAGATGTATATATATATGTAAGAGTGATGGCATATTGAAGATGTGGGATCTGAGCATGACGTGAATGGTATGGAATAAGGGGTGGATAATGTCCTGGTTTGAGCAGCAGCAGTCAGTTTTCTCCTTCTTAGGAGCTAGTACAGTGCTGTGTTTTGATCTTTTGGCCTGGGAACAGTGCTGATAACGCCGATGTTTTCAGTTGCTGCTCGAATGTTTGGTCTGGCCAAGGACTTTGTGAGCCTCATGCTCTGCCAGGGAGGAGGGGAGGCTGGGAGGAAGCAGAGACAGGACACCTGACCCAAACTAGCCAAAGAGGTATTCCATACCACAGTACGTCATGCCAGGTAGCAGTAGTGATTTGTGTGATACCTTAGTTACTAAACCGTTCTTATCGCAACCCGTGGAAGTTGCATTCTTTTCGATTCTCCTCTCCGTCCCTCCAGTAGCAGGGGGAGGGCAAGAAGTGGGGAGAGTGAGTAAACGAGGTTTGTGGTTGGGTTTAAACCACGACACGTGTTCATGTAAAAGTTTTTAACAGGTAGTGGTTTAACATTTCAGGCAAGAAAGGGTTAATGCAAAAGTGTGGTTGCTGACCGGTATTTATGGCTGCTGCTGAAGCAGGCAGGCAGCTGTAGCTGCTGCCAAGCAGGCTGCTGTTTGTAGCCGTGCAAAGCAGAGTGAAAAACTTAAAAAAAAAAAAAAAAAAAGGGGGGGGGGGGGGGAGAGAAGGAAAAAAGGTAAAGTTGCAGAGCACAGGTAAACAAATGCGAATCCAGATGATAGACTGGAAATCTATTCAGAGAGAGGCTCTGTCAAACAATGATTTTGATTGTTGCAGGTGTTGCAGGAAAAGATTCTCGCCTTTCCTGTTAAGTACTAGATTAATGCTCAAGGTCAGGCAGTAAATGCTGAAATGTCTCCCTTAAATTGGAAATTGCTATCTCAGTTAAGGCAAACTGTTATTTCTAAAGGCATTCAGTTTGAACCCACTAGGCAGATGTTGTCATATATTTGGGGAACAGATTTGCTGTTATATTAAAAGTATTGTGAAATTGATCCTCACCCCTTCGCAGTTGTTGTTATGGAACATGTATTGGCAGAAAACCTGTCAAGAGGCGGTTGCAGTTCAGCGAGGCCAGGGAGATCCCCTGATTGGGGTGCAATTGCAACACCTGATGGGAACTGGACAGTTCTCCACTAAGGAGGCTCAAGTCCAGCTAGGTCCAGAATTGTTAAAAGAATCTATGAGACTAGCCTTGCTACTGGGGAGATCATCATCTGCGTTGAAAGGACTATTCATTGTTCCAGGTGTCATCGATGCTGATTATATGGGTGAAATTACGTTAAATTATTTATGCATCTTTGGTGATGAACAAACTCCAGCGGTTATTAAGCACTTTGTACAAACAGAAGCGCAGAAGATAAAGCCTTCTTTTAAGGCGTACTATCCAGATCCTAATACAGATCTGTGGCAGGGACCGGCAGAAGTAATATATCTGGGCCGTGGTTACGCCTGTGTTTGTGCTCCTGCAGGACCCTTGTGGGTACCATCCAAGTGACTAAGACCGGCTGTTGCAGAAGCTCCAGTGACGGCGTCTCCGAGCTAGTGTATGGACCCTGACTCGCAGACCCAGGAGGAGTGTTGATTGCGCCGAGCGCTACAGCCACTAATAGAAGAACTTAACTCCTTAATCAACACAGAGCTTTCGTTGAGCACAGTCGCCCTCCTAGATCCGGTCCATGGCCACAGGCATATAGTGGTACAACTGAGATTGGTGATACAACAAGTGCTTCGATAACTCTGTAGTTTTTGTCATCAGTGTGACCCTACAGTAGAATTATATTGTGGTGGTTGTCAGGGGTTTTGTTACTTTGTTATGCTTTGCAATGTTGTTCTGCTTGTTTACGACTCCTGACTCAGTCCTTATTCCTTTATAAAGAAAAACGGGGAATTGTGGAGGATTGGCTTGTCGAAAAAGGTCAAAAGGTCACGTTCCCATCAACGAGCTGAAACAAGACATCTGTGTAGAAGATGGTGCAAACCTCTCACGCCAGATAATGAGGAAATGAAGGACACCGGCAAACAGCAACATACTATGACCAATCACAGCCAAGGCCACTAAGCGATAAGTGCATGAGAAGGAGGATGGTGGGGGGGTGCACGGTGTAGCTGCAAAAATATAGAGCTTACACAATGCCTTAATTGTGCCAGAACCAATCAAGTGCCTAGTATTTGCATGTTCACTGTTATATTAACCGAAGGTAGAAGCCCAATAAACGAAGCTTGCTGTTAACTCATATTGAGTCGTCCAAGTCTTCCTTTCACGACAGATATCAGTTGGAGTGTGGTGAGCAATTGTATTCTCTCCCCTTGTTATTTCCCTTATCATTATTATTATTGGTGGTAATAGTAGTAGTTTTGTATTATTTCTTAGTTACTGGACTGTTCTTATCTCAACCTGTGGGAGTTCCATTCTTTTGATTCTCCTCCCCATCCCTCTGGGAGCACGGGGAGGAAGAAGTGGGGGGAGTGAGCAAGCAGCTGCATGGTTCTGAGTTACCAGCTGGGCTTAAACCACTACACTGCTGCAGTTCATCTAGCGAAGCATGTAAGAACAGTACATACCCATGCTCTCCATCAGGTATCACATTAGCAACCTGTCCTGGGTTCATCAGTAGCAATTATTTTTCTCCTTCTTAGTAGCCGGTGCAGCACTGTGTTTTGACTTTCGGCCTGGGAACAGAGCTGATAACACAAATGTTTTAGTCTGACCAAGGACTTTCTGAGCCTCATGCTCTGCCAGGGAGGAGGAAAAGCCAGGAGGAAGCAGAGACAGGACACCTGACCCAAACTAGCCAAAGAGGTATTCCATACCACAGCACGTCATGCCCAGGATGTAACGGAGAGTTACCTGGAAGGGACTGCAGGGTTGGACGAGGTATTGGTCGGTGCTCAGTTGGGTAGAGTGGGGCGAGTTATAGGTGGGCTGATATTAAGGTGTTGTATTCTTTCCCCTTGTTATTTCCTTTATCATTATTATTATTGGTGGTAGCAGTAGTGGTTTGTGTTATTCCTTAGTTACTAAACTGTTCTTATCTCAACCTGTGGGAGTTGAATTCTTTTTGATTCTCCTCTCCATCCCTCCAGGAGTAGAGGGAGGGAAAGATGGGGGGGAGTGAATTATGGCTGACTTTGTTTAAACCATTACACAACATGACAGTGTTCCACTACAGTAGGAATCTGTCCATCCCTTGTCAGGCGTGATAACTGCTGTCATTTAATAAATAAGTGACCCATTCAGGAGGCAACAGCATTGACTTTCACGGGCAGAACCACACTAAGTTGTGAACACCTCACCTCTCCCTGCATGCAAAATTATGTTGTGCTGTACCAGTCCATTTGGAAGCACTAGATTTTTTGCTCCAGAAGCCCTTTCATGGTGCTGAGCCCCGAGCTCTGGTGCAGGCAGGAGCAGAGCTGGCTGACTGCAGCAGAGGGCAGTGTTTGGTTCACGCCAGCCAATTTGTGGCACCGTCATGAAAACATCAACACATGTTCCTAATAATTTTCCCCATAAACTACAGATATATGCAGTCTTAACTGAAAGGTTAAGCCTGGGGAGCCTAAAGCAGTAGGTGAAGCTAAAGGAGGGGGCAGACAACATGCCTTGATTCAGGACCTATTCTGGCAGTGATGCAAAACCAAGTAAGCAACAGCGATTACCCACTGCTCCTGCTGGAAAAACCTTCCCTTTCTGTTAAAGTGGCTACCCTGGGACAGTGCTGAAGTCCAGGCAAAACCCAAACCAAAATAAAATGAAAAACAAAAATACCAAAAAACCCCACACCCAACTCTAGTAACAAAAATATTTTTATGTATGTGCTTCAAAAGTATTTTCTTTCTAAAACCAGAAACAATTTTCAAGTAAAACAAACCTTTTTTATTCAAACATCCTGGCCAGTGACAGCTCTAATCTCCTTTGCAATTGCCATTAATAAATGTTAGTTAGAGTAGGAGATCCAGAAGCTTCAAACCCACCCGAGCATCTTTCATTCAGAGGGAGGGAAACCAGGCAAAAAGCCTCACCAGTGATCCAACTGTCTGCTCCTCTTTAAAGCACCCCAACATTTACCCCTAGCCATCCTCCTCCTCTTATGCATACAAGGCTGAGATTATACAGCCATTTCCTTCTCATTTTATGAATGGCTTTTATTTTTTGATGCAATTTCTCCCCAGACCAGAGAGTCCTGAGAGGAACAGAAGTAGAAAAGGGACAAATCAAGGCTTTTTACAGCTCTGGAAAGCCAGGCCACTGACAATGCTAATCACTAACATCTTTCACTACTATTCCTCTCCTTTCATTTCACTGTACGTGAAGTTGTACTGAAAGCAAAGAGCTGACCATGCAAGGGAGAGGCAGGCTGAGGAGGACCACATCACCCTGCCAGAGCAACGTGGTCCAGATCCATCATCCTCATGCTCCTCCAGGCCAGCAGCTCACATCTACGATGCCCATTCTCGGCACAGCCCAGTCCTCCCACATCCAGCTGCCCAGCCATGTGTGGTCTCCCCCACACTCTCCTTTTCCAGCCCCACATATCCCCATATGCACAGTTCCTGACCCAGCTGTCCCTTCAGCCCAACACATGCTCCTCTGTGCGTCACACTGACATTTGAAGTTTCAGCTCCTAAGCAGACATCTCAGCCTTGGCCTGTGGCACCCAGTGGATGAAGAACATCTGTAAAACATTTCATCCCAGACAACAAACCCTTTTCTAGAACTTAAAAGGTCAAGAACTAAATCCATCTTACTGCACAGTGCACAGCATTTCACCATGATGCAAGGACATACCCTTCCACTGCTGGCATTTCCACGGCATTATGGGAACACTTCTGAGCAGGACACCACTCTTGAGAGATGCTGAAGACCTTTTGGAGGGTGTTAATGCAAGTACCACACATCCTACATCCTCAGAGTTCATTTCAGTGTGCACTAAAGCTTTCTCTTTCACAATTTGGACCCATTCCCTCCTGGTTGTGTGCCTGTAGCTGGCAGTTCAAGCATCCCAGAAGATCCATAAATAATTCAACAGCTTGCTAAAAGAAGTGATCACTCACATTCATGGTTCTAAAACACATAGAAAATGTAGGCAGAGGAGGAGACCTGGAGTACAAGGGAAAAGTCAGGAGAAGTCAGAGGAGGATATCATAAGGCAAAGCGTCAGAGAAGCCAACGGCAATAGGTTTGAAAGACATTTAATTAAATCTTCAACAAAAGAAAAAACAAACCATTTCCATTTCCAGGTAAAAATATTTTAGGGCCTTAAACAACCAAGTGATACAGCTAGAGTAAGCCTTTTTATACATCTTCCAGTAGCATATGCTTTAAAAATCACACGAGAAAAACATTAATTTCTTTCGCCATTCATGCCTATTTATTACCTGGTTCTAGGAGCAAAGTATGCCACAGAGAAAAATTTCATCCCTACTTACAGCTACTGCTCCTCTGCTGATATGAAAATGCCAGCATTCATTCATGCTCTTTTTGAAGTATATTAGTTCACTGTCGTGGTTTAAGCCCAGACAGTATCTCAGAACCACGCAGCTGATGGTTCACTCCCCCCACTTTTTCCTCCCCCTGCTCCCGAGGGATGGGGAGGAGAATCGAAAAAATGTAACACAGGTTGAGATAAAACAGTCCAGTAACTAAGGTATAATGCAAAACTACTACTACTGCCACCAATGATAATAATGACAAGGGAAATAACAAGGAGAGAGAATACAATTGCTCACCATCCTCTGATCAATACCCAGCCCAAACCAAGCAGCGGTCTGGGCCTTTTGGGTAACTCCCCCAGTTTATAAACTGGCATCGTGGTTTAAGCCCAGCTGGCAACCCAGAACCATGCGGCTGCTCACTCACTTCCCCACCTTCTCCCCCCCTCCCGGAGGGACAGGGAGGAGAATCAAAAGAATGGAACTCCCACGGGTTGAGATAAGAACAGTCCAGTAACTAAGGTATAACACAAAACCACTACTGCTGCCACCAATAATAATAATGACAAGTGAAGAGAATACAACCACTCATCACCCACCGACCGATACCCAGCCCGACCCGAGCAGTGATCAAGCCCTTCTGGATAACTCCTCCCAGTTTATATACTGGTTATGACATGCTGTGGTATAGAATGCCTCTTTGGTTAGTTTGGGTCATGTGTCCTGTCTCTGCTTCCTCCCGGCTTCCCATCCTCCCTGGCAGAGCATGAGACTCAGAAAGCCCTTGGTCAGAGTAAACATTACTGAGCAACAACTAAAAACATTGGTGTTATCAGCATTGTTCCCAGGCTGAAAGTCAAAACCACAGCACTGCACCAGCTACTAAGGAGAAAAAAGACTGCTACTGCTGAACCCAGGACAGTGTCCGCCCCTTATTCCATACCATTCATGTCATGCTCAGATCTCACAATTTTCAATATACCATCACTCTTGTCTCATATATATATATACATACACACACACACAAAGAGAGTTCATTCCTTAGTGCATGGACCAATAAAGCTGCTGAGTTCATCCGCTCCATGATGTCGGGCTCCATCTCTTGCAACAGCCTTTCAGAGCAGGAAAGGCTGTGTGCAGCGTTGGATTGTTGCCTGCTGATGACAGCAGGGAGCTCATCTGGTCACTGCTGAACTCGTCTGGTTTTGTTAAAGTTCATTCTTTGTTGGGATGATGGTTGGAGGGAAGTCAGGGCCAGTCACTGGTGACCTGAAGACATCTGGTTGGTGGACTATAAAAGTGCTATCTAGTAGGCAACAGCATACAATTGAGTTCATTGGCTGCTTTCCCCTAAAATCAAATCCCCTTGAGGTACACACTGGACTTCCCCATCTTCCCGCATTACCCAGCAAGTATATCCGTGTCCCTGAGCAAAAGCATTCCAACGAGTGGGTTTGCATTTACCTGAAGCAGGAATAACCCAGACTGTCTTCCCCAGCAAATTTTTTATGTGCACCACAGGAAATTTATTCCCTTCTACAGTATTTAAAAGTTCTGACTGGGCTGGGCCAGCTCTTTTGGCAGATACCCTGGTGTTGACAAACCAGGTGGCTTTGGTAAATGCGCATCCAAAAGTTTGAAAGCCCCCCCCCCCATTGCTCTCAGTGTAGTTTTTAACAGCCCATTGTACTGTTCAATTTTCCCAGAGGCTGGGGCATGGTAGGGGATGTGATATACCCACTCAATGCCATGCTCTTTGGCCCAAGTGTCTATAAGGTTATTCTGGAAATGAGTCCCATTGTCTGACTCAGTTTTCTCTGGGGTACCGTGTTGCCACAAAATCTGTTTCTCAAGGCCCAGGATAGTGTTCTTGGCAGTGGCGCGGGGTACAGTGTATGTTACCAGCCATCCGGTGGTTGCTTCCACCATAGTAAGCACATGGCGCTTGCCTTGGTGGGTTGGTGGGAGTGTGATATAGTCAATCTGCCAGGCCTCCCCATATTTGTTCTTCAGCCATCGTCCTCCATACCAGAAAGGCTTGGCTTGTTAATTGCAGCACATGTTTCACACTCATGAATAACCTGGGCAATTTTGTCCATTTTTAAGTCCCCTCCTCAGTCACAAGCCCATCTGTATGTTGCATCTCTGCCCTGATGGCCTGAAGTGTCGTGGGCCCACTGGGCCAAAAATAATTCACCCTTATGCTGCCAATCTAAGTCCATCTGAGCCACTTCAGATTTATCCACTTGTTGGTTGTTCTGGTGTTACTCAGTGGCTTGAGTACATAGGTTAAAAATTGAACTGAATAGGATAAAGAAAAAAAAAGGCAAGCCCAAACATTTTATTTGCCTCTGAATCTGCTTTGTTTTGCTGATGCCACTAATGAGTGTCAGGGTGAGAGCATGTTACTTATGGAAAGCAGTTGATCAACAAAACATAAGCCTGCCACACCTTTAGGGGAACATATTAGACGCATAAAGATTGATCTTTTCAATCAGATCCAAAACCCTATTATTTATACTATTACCCGCTCCTGGTGATCCATGTGGGTGCTAGGGATATAGATAGTAGTAGACTGGGGACCATAAAGAAAGACTACAGAGCCCTGGGAGAGGTGGTTAGGGGCTCCGGTGCTCAGACAGTCTTTTCGTCAATTCTCCAGGACACAGGGGAGGACCAAGAAAAAGCTAGGAGGATTGGCCAGGTCAATAGATGGTTAAAAGGGTGGTGTCATAGTCAGGGGTTTGGGTGTCTTGAACATAGGACTGAAGTTAGTAGGCCAGATCTACTGGGGGCTGGTGAGGCTGCTCTGGTAAAGAAGGGGAAGAACAGTTTTGGTAGGAGGCTTGCCAGACTGGTCAAGGAGGCTTTAAACGAGATGTGTTGGGGGAGGGGGGCATCATTCCATCCCAACACACCCAGTCAGTTGCCAGAACCTATAATAAATGCTCGGAACAATGTACATATATTCCGGCTGCTCCAGCCAACGAGCCGGCTTCAATTGGAGCTCGTCTCAGATGCCTCTATACAAACGCCCATATCACGGGAAACAAACAAGAGGAATTAGAGATGTGTGCACATCTACGGGGGTATGATATAATAGGCATCACAGAAACATGGTGGGATGGCTCCTATGACTGGAGTGTTGGAATGGAAGGTTACAGGCTCTTTAGAAAGGACAGGCCCGGCAGGCGGGGAGGGGGAGTTGCCCTTTATGTTAGGGATAGGCTGGAGAGTATGGAACTCTGTCTGGGGGCAGGTGAGCAGTTTACAGAGAGTTTGTGGGTCAGGGTTAAAGGTAAAACAGGCTTGGGAGACATTACTGTGGGAATCTGTTACAGGCCGCCTGATCAAGGAGAACCTGTGGATGAAGCACTCTACAGACATATAGGAAAAGCCTCACGCTCGCAGGCCCTTGTTCTCATGGGGGATTTCAACCACCTAGACATCTGTTGGAATGATGGCACTGCACGGCACAAGCAATCCAGGAGGTTCCTCAATTGTGTGGAAGACAACTTCCTTCTGCAAGTAATAGAGGAGCCGACAAGGAGAGGTGCCATGCTTGACCTTGTGCTCACCAACAGGGAAGGGCTCGTTGAGAATGTGGTACTCCAGGGCAGCTTTGGATGCAGTGATCACGAGATGGTCGAATTTGAGATCCCCAGGAGAGTGAGAAGAGCGTGTAGCAAGCTCACTGCTCTGGACTTCAAAAGAGCAGTCTTTGGCCTCTTCAGGAGCCTGCTTAGTAAAGTTCCATGGGATATAGCCCTGGAGGGCAGGGGGGCCCAAGACTGTTGGTTGATATTCAAGGACCACCTGCTACAAGCTCAGGAGTGCTGCATCCCAGCTAGAAGGAAGTGCAGCAGAAGAGCCAGGAGACCTCCTTGGATGGATAAGGAGCTGCTGAGGAAAATTCAAAGGAAAAAAGAGGCTTATAAAAAATGGAAGCAAGGACAGGCGGCCTGGGTAGAGTACAGGGATGTTGTCCGGGAAGCTAGGGACCAGGTTAGGAAGGCTAAGGCCCAGTTAGAATTAAACCTAGCCAGGGATGTTAAGGATAACAGGAAGGGATTCTACAGGTACATAGCGAACAAAAAACAGACTAGGGACAACATAGGCCCCCTGAGGAAGCTCTCGGGAGAACTGGCTTTGGAGAAAGCTGAGGTTCTGAATGACTTCTTTGCCTCGGTCTTCACTGGCAAAGGCTCTGACTGCACCACCCAGTTCTTAGAAGGTAGATGCAGGGACTGTGAGAATGAAGACCTTGGGCCCACTGTAGGAGAGGATCTGGTTCGAGACCGTCTTAAAAACCTGAACGCGCACAAGTCCGTGGGACCTGATGGAATCCATCCGCGGGTCCTGAAGGAGCTGGCAAATGAAGTTGCTAACCCACTGGCCATCGTATTTGAAAAATCATGGCAGTCAGGTGAAGTTCCCAACGACTGGAAAAAGGGAAATATAACTCCCATTTTCAAGAAGGGGAAAATGGAAGACCCAGGGAATTACAGACCAGTCAGTCTCACCTCTGTGCCTGGCAAAATCTTGGAGCACATTCTCCTGGACAGCATGCTAAGGCACATGAAAAACAACAAGGTGCTTGGTGACAGCCAGCATGTCTTCACTAAGGAGAAATCCTGCCTGACCAATTTGGTGGCCTTCTATGATGGGGCTACAGAATTGATGGACAAGGGTAAAGCAGCTGATGTCATCTACCTGGACTTGTGCAAAGCATTTGACACTGTCCCACACGACATCCTTCTCTCTAAATTGGAGAGATATCAATTTGATGGATGGACCACTTGGTGGGTAAAGAACTGGCTGGATGGCCGCACACAAAGTGTTGTGGTCAATGGCTCGATGTCCGGCTGGAGACGGGTAACGAGTGGTGTCCCTCAGGGATCGGTGTTGGGACTGGTCTTGTTTAACATCTTCATCGCTGACATGGACAGTGGGATTGAGTGCGCCCTCAGCAAGTTTGTCGATGACACCAATCTGTGGGGTCCAATTGATATGCTGGAGGGAAGGGATGCCATCCAGAGGGACCTCGACACGCTTGTGAGGTGGGCCGATGCCAACCTTATGAAGTTCAACCACGACAAGTGCAAGGTCCTACACCTGAGTCGGAGCAATCCCAGGCACAGCTACAGATTGGGCAAAGAAGAGATTCAGAGCGGCCCTGCAGAGAAGGACTTGGGGGTGCTGGTCGATGAGAAAATGAACATGAGCCGGCAGTGTGCGCTCGCAGCCCAGAAAGCCAACCGTATCCTGGGCTGCATCGAAAGTATCGTGACCAGCAGGTCAAAGGAGATGATCCTGCCCCTCTACTCTGCTCTTGTGAGACCTCACCTGGAGTATTGTGTCAGTTCTGGTGTCCTCAACATAAAAAGGACATGGAACTGTTGGAACAAGTCCAGAGGAGGGCCACGAGGATGATCAGGGGACTGGAGCACCTCCCGTATGAAGACAGGCTGAGGAAGTTGTGGCTGTTCAGCCTGGAGAAGAGAAGGCTGCGTGGAGACCTCATAGCAGCCTTCCAGTATCTGAAGGGGGCCTATAGGGATGCTGGGGAGGGACTCTTCTTCAGGGACTGTAGTGACAGGACAAGGGGTAATGGGTTAAAACTTAGACAGATGAAGTTTAGATTGGATATAAGGAGGAAATTCTTTCCTGTTAGGGTGGTGAGGCACTGGAATCAGTTGCCCAGGGAGGTTGTGAATGCTCCATCCCTGGCAGTGTTCAAGGCCAGGTTGGACTGAGTCTTGGGTGACATGGTTTAGTGTGAGGTGTCCCTGCCCATGGCAGGGGGGTAGGAACTAGATGATCTTGAGGTCCTTTCCACCCCTAACTATTCTATGATTCTATGATTATTAATGTGCTCTCATGATCTGATATGAATTTCAGCCAGCATAAATCATTAGGCTGAGAATGCAAATGAGGCAGAAGAGCTACCATGTTTCTCTCTGGAGTTATCTATTTTCTCCTTTCTCCTGTAACTAATCCCAAATCCTGATACTAATCCCAAATCCTGCAGACTTGGGGCTTGTTACTTTGTAGAATTATATTGTGGTGGTTGTCAGGGGTTTTGTTACTTTGTTATGCTTTGCAATGTTGTTCTGCTTGTTTACAACGACTCCTGACTCAGTCCTTATTCCTTTATAAAGAAAAAGGGGGAATTGTGGAGGATTGGCTTGTCGAAAAAGGTCAAAAGGTCACGTTCCCATCAACGAGCTGAAACAAGACATCTGTGTAGAAGATGGTGCAAACCTCTCACGCCAGATAATGAGGAAATGAAGGACACCGGCAAACAGCAACAAACTATGACCAATCACAGCCAAGGACACTAAGTGATAAGTGCATGAGAAGGAGGATGGTGGGGGGGTGCACGGTGTAGCTGCGAAAATGTAGAAGCTATAAACCAATGATCTTGTAACATGTAGAAGCTATGAGCCAATGATCTTGTAACATGTAAAAGCTATAAGCCAATGATCTCTCTGTAACCAAACTATAAACATGCAAGCAAGGTATATAAGGATCCATCTGCTTAGCAATAAACGAGACTTGTCGGTCATCATCTAATGAGCTCGTCTCCCGGCGATTCCCACAGCCTCTAGTAGTAGTTGCATATCATTCCAATCCGGATTATGTTGTTTCACGATAAACTGCAAATGTTTGGTAACACTTACAGGGTCGTTATGATAGTCCTTTGCCACCTTTTTACGCGCTTCCAAATCCAGAGTGGAAAAAGGCACCTTAATCAACATCATAGTCCCCTCAGGCCCTACTGCTTCCTGGAGGGGTGCTTGCAAAACATGTTTCTGCCAAGTTCGTGAGGAGACTGGGCTCCCTGGAGGGGTAATAGTACCTTCTGAATCTGTATCTATTCGCCCTTTTGGTGGAGGTTTAAATATATCCACTAGTTCCTGATCTACCTCTTAATGAATTTTATATTGTTTAGTACATCTTTGCCTGTTGCAGCAGGGAGGAATCAAGACATGACCATTGTGATCCATAAGCGTGATTTGTTTATTGGGCTTCTACCTCCGGTTAATATAGCAACAGTAATACATGAATATGCAAATACTAGGCACTTGATTGGTTCTGGCATAAGTAAGGCATTGCGTAATCTCATTATTTTTGCGGCTAAACTGTGTACTTTAATATCCTCTATTTTTATGTGATTATCTTGTTTATTAGTTAGTGTCCTTGTCTGTAATTGGCCAGAGCATGGCGATTCCATCCAGATGTCCCTCAGTTCCTCATTATCTGGTGCCAGTAAGTCTGCACCATTCTCTAAACAAATGTTCTATTTCAGCTCGTTGATGGGAATGTGACCTTTCTGTTAGCCACGTCTCCACATTTGCCCTATATCACACGATGGACAACATTGTTTGGGTTTATTCCTATTTCCCCTATTATCTTTTTCTAGTGCTAGAACCAGGGGATCTTGAGGTGTAATCATTCCACAAGCTCTCTGCCACTCAGGGTGATTCCGGAGAGTGAAAAACATATCCGCATATGAAACCTCATCCCATTTTCCTTCTCTCCTTAGAAAAAGCATTAATTGCAACATAGTATTATCATCCAACGTCCCATTGAGTGGCCATTTGACCTCATCTTCTAATTTGTAAAATGGCCACCACTGATTACAATACTTAATCAAAGTCCTCCTATTCTCTGTGCTCCCAGGTCCTACTATTTCCTTCCAGTGTGTTAGAATACATCCTAAAGGACTCTTTTTAAAATCTCCTTACTCTTGCCTGCTCCCATTTCTCTATCTCCAATTATGTAACCCTCTTTCCTTAAATTGTCTTTGATATTTCTTACAAACCTTCTTCCACCTTTCTACTCTTATCTCTTGACAAATTTCTGGGACTCTGGGACTCTTTCCACAGATTAGCCCACTTATTCTTGGTCCCAAGAAATACCCAACCAGATAATTCTGGTTATTTTCCCTTTTATATTTCGCTCTACACAGTGGACACTGCCATAATATCCATGCAAAGTGCCACCTATAACATATGGTTATATTCCCACAAGGCAAACATGGGATCCCTATGGAATATTTGTGAGTCTGCCTTGCATGTTTAGCTAATAACAAGGGGTGTGCTATCTGTTGTAGGGCTAACCACTGTGGGAGAGGCAATCGTGTCTTCCCCCAATTCCTAAACTTCTAAATGACTATACACAGACAAGACGTACAAGACAAGAAACATAAACACTTCCTCTGTCTCTGGCTAATCTCCTTGTGGAGAACATGGAACTGCGGATCAGAACTCCATACTCGCTTCGTAGCTATGTGTCCTGGGTTGAGCAGCAGCAGTCATTTTTCTCCTTCTTAGGAGCTAGTACAGTGCTGTGTTTTGATCTTTTGGCCTTGGAACAGTGGTGATAACGCCGATGTTTTCAGTTGCTGCTCGAATGTTTGGTCTGGCCAAGGACTTTCTGAGCCTCATGCTCTGCCAGGGAGGAGGGGAGGCCGGGAGGAATCAGAGACAGGACACCTGACCCAAACTAGCCAAAGAGGTATTCCATACCACAGCACGTCATGCCCAGGATGTAACTTGGAGGGACCCGGAAGGGGTAGAGGGACTGCAGGGTTGGAGGAGGTATCGGTCGGTGCTTGGCTGGGGGGAGTGGGGTGAGTTATTGGTCGGCTGGTGTTGAGGTGTTGTATTCTTTCCTCTTGTTATTTCCTTTATCATTATTATCATTGGTGGTAGCAGTAGTGATCTGTGTTATACCTTAGTTACTAAACTGTTCTTATCTCAACCCGTGGGAGTTGCATTCTTTTTGATTCTCTTCTCCGTCCCTCCAGAAGCAGGGGGAGGGCAAGAAGGGGGGGAGTGAGTGGACGAGGTTTGTGTTTGGGTTTAAACCACGAGACTATGCCACGTCTCAGCCACACAAAACACTTTCACACCTAAACGGGATCCTACAGACACACTCCACATAGTGGTTCCACTTACCCTTCTCCTGCTTCCTACACAGTCATTAGCAGGTCCGTCCTGGCTCCCAAACCTGGGATGCAGCGGAGACCCCGGACTTGCCTGGTTCACAGCCGCTCTATTGTCCAACGAGTCCTTGGACTCACCTGATCCTCCATCAGGATCGCTAGCGGCCACTAGTCCCCAACCTGTTTGCAAGCCCTACCTTCCAAGGGGAACTACGCTGTGCGCCAGACGTCTCTGCGCACTTTACCAGCAGCCCAGGGCCAAGCGTACTACTTATAGGCCCCCTAAATTACAAATCTAAATTCCAAGCATACCGTTTTCCACAGCCGGCACAGGTTGTTGTCTGTCCCCGCAGTGAGCGGATGAGAAGAGGAGCTCCTCCAGGCAAGCATCCTGGGACGCATAGGATGTCCGCCCCTCAGCCGATCCTGCAGCTAAACAGATGCCTTCTGGCTGGCTCGCCAAATTGATACATGGATAGATTCCATAGCTTGTTTAAAGCTGTAAAGTAGGTACGCATGGGGGATAGTTCCTCCAAAGGCATGCGCGCCTCGGAGTCGTTTCCCTCTACATTTATCCTGTAAAGTTATACATAAGCATGAGGTTACCCAACACGCCTATACATATTCATGTCCTATCCCTGTTTTGTATTATAATGAGCTAAAAAGTCCTTTACGCTTGCACAGTGACTCCTGGTGGTCTCAAGATGAAGTAAACGAGTCTTCCTCGAGCCTGAACTTTAGACCCCTAGTCATTGCGCATACTTCCTGGTGACTTGGTCATTGTCCAAACCGCAGAGCCAATTTCAGCCGGTCTGGATGTTCAAAGAAGGGGAAACAAGTCACGGTCCCTACCTCTTATCAATAGCCATGTTCTTACATCCTGTTCTGGCACACACAGTGAGTACAATAAGCATAAACAAGTAGCAACATTGTTAGGCAAGCGGCTTAACCTACCCGCTTGTATATTGCTTAACCCTTTGCATCAGAACCAAAGGAGCAGCAACAGCAGACTGGCTTTTCGATCTCACTGCAGAGTCCGGCAAAGAGGGGGGTGGTGAGGGAGCCGAAGGTGCTGCTTCTGCTCCCTGTGCTTGTGAAGCAGCATGAGGTTTTAAAGTTTCAGAAATAACTCACCACGGGGTCAATAAAGTGGTGGCAACTTTATCATTGTTTGCAGCACAGTCCTACAAATTAACACCAATTTTGTCCCAAATCTCAGGGGTATAAATATTAGTGGAATTAATAGATGGATCGACTTTTGATCCCTAGAGAAGGATGCGTTTCAATTCTTCCTCATCAACTTTTTCCCCATACTGCTTAAGAATCATAGCAGAAACTTCTAGAACATTTCCCTTCTCTTTTGTTAAAACAGACCCCATAATTCTCAGCAGCTTATCCCCGTCCTGCAAGAGGCAATCCGCACAGTTTGAATTCGCTTCCTTTCAGCATACACCCTTGCTTCCTTTCAGCATGTAGTTCGGCTGAGCCATGCCACCGGATCAACAACTAGTCGGTTTTCATGCTCCAAGTGGTGGGCGCCATTTGTGGCATTTCACAACACGGACTCAAGCTGATGCAGAGACTCAAATCCTCGTTTATTACCACCAAGCTCTTTTTATCCCCTTGTTCGGTACTTTCCCAACCTGCACATACATACAACGTTCAATCTCATTGGCCACTGTGAAACTCTGCAGGTAAATAGTCCAATCACAATGTTGCAGACCCTCTCACAATCCCCACATCCTCTAGTCTCCAGCTGAGATTCCCACCACAACTACATTCTGGCCCATCCTCCCAAGGCTTGCTTGTTTACCTTCCCTGTCCTTCAACATTCCAACTCATCGCCCCAGGGCTTGTCAAGCACCAAGGCCTCAGAGCTCATTCCCAAACTCTTTTTCATGCAAATCTTACCACTTTCACTCCCCGCAACTAATAACTATGCAAACACTTCTAGCTGTTGTGAAATTTCTTCAGTGAACTTTTAATATTAATATGCTTCCACAAGAAGAAAAAACCCCACAGCTTTTCAATGGAAACTTCTCTTCTTTTTTTTCTATTTAAAAAAAAAAAAAAAAGCTTTTCATTTGCTTCTACTAAGGGTGTCCATAAGCCTCTCTAACAAAATGTTGTCCAGTCTGATGTATGGTCTAGGATATCTTGTCCTTTCTGTTATTGCTCCTCCATTTCTTCCGTCTTCTTTTCATCTGGTCTACGACCTGGATGCTGTCCCCCATGTGGGTGGTTTTTGTTAATGCTTTATCTTCTTATCACCAATGAACTAATAATTCAAGTTTTAGGATGAGCTGACTAAATTTTGAATCAGGGTTTTGTTTTGTCTTATTTAAAACATTTCTCCACCAAGAGTGAATATGATCACAGATAGAGGGATCTGGTTTCTTTACACAGTGTCTTGAAAATTTACCAGCGTAAGTGCTTCACAGTTTGGGTCAATGGTATTTACAGGCTGCATAAGAATATCTTTTCCTTGCAGACTTCCCCGAGATCTCTCTTATACTCTGAAGTCAACTGCCTGAACAACAGTAAGGCTATAAAATGTCTGCTACTATAATCCCATTATAGACCTCCATGGCTTGTTACAGGACCTTTTTATACAATAATTCAAATTTAGAAGACTTGCAGTTACAGCGGTTTTGCCCATAGGATGCATGAACTGTTATTCAAAGGTTAAAAGGGAACTCATGGTAAATTATCCTTTGCTTTGCTATGCTGTTGCTTAATCCCTTGCGCAGGCAGGGCTCTGTCTTTCCTCAAGACTTCTTGTAAAGCTTTATGCTGCTGAACCTTCTGTGGTTGCAACCATATGTGTAATTACTAATGGCTCAAAGATGAATTCAAAGGGAGTGCTGGACCAGTCCTTCAGAAAACCCAAAGCTATTGAGCAGATCCACAAAACCTCTCAGGCACCTGCTGGATAAGAGCTAGTGCTCTTGATGCTGACCTCCTGTGATTTGCTGATGTTTATTTCCACATGCTTGTAAAGGTTAAATCTGAAAGTTTTACATGTGTGCTGCTTTATATCGACATTTATATTATGCCACATGTGTGAGCATCTCCAAAGTGCTTTCAGATAGATGGCAGCTCTTGCTTTTTACACCACAACCCTGTTGGTTTTGGGTGCATGTTGGGTGCATGTTGGATTCACGTGTGTACGTACACAAAAATAGAGCTGGAGCAGGGGACTAGGGGACTGGGGAGTTTAAAGCCCTGCAGCCTGTCAGGGAGCAAGAGGCTGGGGATGACTAGGGCTGGAGTCAGTGTTATCAGTGTCCCAATTGCAAGGAACACCACTGTCCCAAACCCATATGCAATGTGGGGAGCCTCTTTGCATTTCCAGATGGGATAATGCTCCCAGAAAACCTTTTTCTTGGAGTATTTTCTAATTTTATGGATTTCCAGAGAGGGATAGAAGCTTGTGTCATGGTTTAAGCTCAAAAGTAAAATAGGTTTTCTAACCTCAAAAAAATGTCTGTCTTCAGTTGAACTGATGATAGCAATAAAATATTTTCAGGGTGTGGGCCACTTCTTATTTTTCTGAACTGTCTGCTCATCCTAATGAACTGTGTCCAAATAAAAATGTGCAATTTTGAGCAATAAAAACAGTATCTTGTGAAGAACCAAGCAGAGAAATGTGTTGCTACTCTCTTCTTCCAGCTGATATTTGTGCTGACTTCCAGAGGATAACAACCCAGCAGATGATGTGAATAGCTTAGCATTTGAACAAATGAATTTTTGATCTATGTGCTTTTAATAAAACTGCTCTTGGTTCAATGGCATCTCAGAAATCTTATTAGTGGGCACAGAAATGTGATTTTCCAAGTCATCCAAAGTCCCAGACACAAATTTCCCTGAGAAAAGCCATGACAGTACCCAGCTTGGCATTTCAGTTGCAGGACTGAGCATGGTGTGGCTCTAAGCCTGGCAGCACTTGGCCATACTGAGGCATTCGTGATGGGGGATTTTTTGCCATAATGTAAGTCTGAAACTGATGCAAAACTACATCTGTGCCCATGAGGAAGCACATCTGGATGGATGTGTTGGCAGAGGAGTTTTGTCATGAGAGCCTGGTTTTGAGGGCCGTGTGTTGATGATACCCAATGCATGCATGTGGCTGAGACAAAAGCTGTCCCTAAATATAGACTGAAATCTCTCTGCTTCCTCCTGTTATGGACAGACTCCCTATAAATAGATAATGAGAGCGATTTAGTGTAGAACAGAAAGAATGAGGAAGAAAAGTTAATCTGTGCATAAATTAGGATTGAGTGCACCCTCAGCAAGTTTGACAGTGACACCAAGCTGTGTGGTTCGGTTGATATGCTGGAGGGAAGGGACCTCGACACGCTTGTGAGGTGGGCCGATGCCAACCTTATGGAGTTCAACCACAACAAGTGCAAGGTCCTACACCTGGGTCGGAGCAATCCCAGGCACAGGTACAGATTGGGCAAAGAAGAGATTCAGAGCAGCCCTGCAGAGAAGGACTTGGGGGTGCTGGTCGATGAGAAAATGAATATGAGCCGGCAGTGTGAGCTCGCAGCCCAGAAAGCCAACCATGTCCTGGGCTGCATCAAAAGGAGCGTGACCAGCAGGTCAAAGGAGGTGATCCTGCCCCTCTACTCTGCTCTTGTGAGACCTCACCTGGAGTATTGTGTGCAGTTCTGGTGTCCTCAACATAAAAAGGACATAGAACTGTTGGAACAAGTCCAGAGGAGGGCCACGAGGATGATCAGAGGGCTGGAGCACCTCCCATATGAAGATAGGCTGAGGAAGTTGGGGCTGTTTAGCCTGGAGAAGAGAAGGCTGTGTGGAGACCTCATAGCAGCCTTCCAGTATCTGAAGGGGGCCTATAGGGATGCTGGGGAGAGACTCTTCATTAGGGACTGTAGTGACAGGACAAGGGGTAATGGGTTAAAACTTAAACTGATGAAGTTTAGATTGGATATAAGGAGGAAATTCTTTCCTGTTAGGGTGGCGAGGCACTGGAATGGGCTGCCTGGGGAGGTTGTGAATGCTCCATCCCTGGCAGTGTTCAAGGCCAGGTTGGACGAAGCCTTGGGTGTGATGGTTTAGTGTGAGGTGTCCCTGCCCATGGCAGGGGGGTTGGAACCAGATGATCTTGAGGTCCTTTCCAACCCTATCTATTCTATGATTCTATGATTCTAAGTTTGGCTTAATCATAGGGCAATTGAGACCTGCTCCACAGATTATTTCTTTTTATGTCTCTAGTGAACCCTTACAAGCAAAATATGAACTTTTGAACTTAACCGTGTCATGGTTTAAGCCCAGCTTGTTAGCGTAGGAACAAACACATAACTACCAGAATGGTTATATGAGGTGCTTTATTGCAGCGCTGGGAAACCAGGGGTATGCACTCAAATCTGGTTCCAACGTCGTCACATTGTGTCCGCAATTTATATCCTAAAAGTTTCACAATTGATACATATTTAACATGGGTTATAACATTTAACTAATACATATGCATTAAGGATTGCCACATCAGTCTATTACGACATCAGCCTCTTCTACGCTTGCGCAGCCCCCTCTGGTGGTCGCCTGGTGGTCGTTCCGATGAAGTAAGAGTCTTCCTCAGATGAAGTAAGAAATCTTCCTCAGGTTGTCCTCTTCACCTTTCCCTTACTTGAGTATATTCCAATCTTTGTGTGGACGCTAGCATTTTCTTATCTTCCTTTGACTGCTTCTGGTATGTTCTTCTGGCTATCTTATGCACAGGTTCTACTTGGGTATAGTCTCCAGTACATGCTTTTCTAAATCCACCCATACACCTTTCACCATTTATGGTTATGTTAGGTTTTTACTAAGACTATCATTGCAACACTGGTTACAGAACAACTGTGATGCAAAACTGCGAAGTTATAACATTTTCTAATATACAAAACCTCACTATTGATTTATAAATTTCTTAAACATAATCATTTCTACTATTTTATACAATTGTTTTTATCATACAAAATTCTGCTCTTTCCCAACATTTCCCCCCTTTGAAAATACTTCACTCAAGTAAGTATTTTCATTCTCTTCAGTAGCTGTTTCCTGATAAGCAGGAGGAGGTGTCAGATATTTTGATTGGTCTCTGGTTACTGCTCCTATAATTTGATGAGTCCATGCACTGTTTCGGGCTATTTCCTTTCAGATGCAAAGATAAATTAGATAGATCATCAGAAACACTATCAGTACTGTGATTATAGTCTGTACGAGGGAACGAACCCATCCCATGAGGTGAAGGCCCAAATCATCAAAAAGCACCCGGATCCAATTTTGTTCAATATATTCTTTTTCCTTTTCTGCTGCCTGTTCAACTTTGGTCAACTGAGAAATATCATATTCTATGTCTGCAGTTACATTAGGAATGTGAATACAACAATGGTCTATTCTATCCTTTAAATATTCACAGACACCATGTTCTTTGATCAATAACATGTCCAATGCCATTCTGTTCTGCGAGGTCATTTTGGTTGTTGCTTGCAATTGCAAATTTAGATCTCTGAATCCCTTTCTTGTTATTCTGGCCAATCTTTCTGTTTGACCAATCAGGTCATAAATCATTTCCCTATTTCGGTAGGTTGCTACCTGGGCGAATAGGGATTCTAGAGCCCATCCTACTTTGGTACCTGTGGAGGGTTCCTGCTGTTAGAGAAAAGGGCAAAATTTTACGATAACTAAACATTAGAAATGATTATATTTGAAAATTTATAAATCAGTAGTGTGGGTTTGGAAATACTGTAATTTTCCAGTACAGTTTGTAGTTTGTACCAGAGTTATTCAGTAACCAATGTTAACAATGGTAGGCTAGGTGGTAAGAGCTAACATAATTACATACGGTAAAGGGCATACGGGTGGATTTAAAAAGTATTGTGAAAGTCTATCGAAGTAGAAATTAATGGACACACCAGGGTAGTCAAGTGAGAACAAGACAATGCTGGCGTCCACACAATGGTTGGGATATATCCAAAGAACAGAAAGGTGAAGGAGGACAGAGCGAGGAAGACTTCTTACTTCATCTGAGGAAGACTCCTTACTTCATCAATGCGACCACCAGAAGAGGCTGCGCAAGCGCAGAAGAGGCTGATGTCGTAATAGACTGATGTGGCAATCCTTGATGCATATGTATTAGTTAATGATGCAATCCGTGTTAAATATGTATTAGTAACCAAATTTTAGTGTATAAATTGCGAACGCGATGTGACGAGGTCGAAGCCAGATTTGGGCGAGTGCCCCTGGTTTCCCAGCGCTGCAATAAAGCACCTCATATAACCATTCCGGTGGTTATGTGTTTATTCTTACGCTAACATTTTGGCGACCCAGGTGGGACCTCCCGGGCATTGCTGAGGCGGATCGCGTTTCGACCCCGCTCCAGCCGGCACCGAGAAATTCTCGGGGAGCCATCGACCGCGACCGACCTCTGCTGCTCACGACGGACCTCTGACACGGTAAGAAAGGTGCTTTATTTAAGTTACAGAACCGGTTTCTAGTAAAAGTATGGTGTATTGACCTTTGGTTAGGTCTGGTAAAAGCCTGCCTGTAATACGCAGCGAAAAGCTGCGTTTGGCTGGGCTAGTAGTAAAGCCTGCCTGTTAGACGTGGTGAAAGCTGCGCTTGGTTGGGGCTAGAGAGCTCTCGGGGTAAAAGCCTAGGCGCCGTCCGTTAGACAGTAGCGAAAGCTCTGCAGGTTCGGCAAACGTGGTTATGGTATTGGTATTTCTGCTGCAGGATCAGCATCTGTCTGTGTAATTCCTGTAACGTAGTGGTAAGTGTGTGTGCGTGTTTTGGAGATCTCTTTGTATTTACAAAATGCCATTGGTCCCTAAGTCGTCTCCATTAGGTTGTTTTTTTTTAAGTCACTGCAAGGAGGGTCGGTTTGGGCAGAGCATGCAAAAGAGTAAACTAATTGATTACTGTAATGTACGGTGGATGCAATATGAATTAGAAGACCAGGAAAATGGCCTGAGAATGGAACTTTACAGTATAATACCATCTTGCAGTTGATGTTGTATTGCAAAAGGGAAGGAAAATGGGACGAGTTTCAAGGGAGGCAGGAGCGAGCTGGAAAGCCCTGCTGCTGCCTTCCTCCCACCCACCTACCCCTCCTCCTTTACCCCTCTCCTTTCCCCACTCCCTTTCCCTCCCTTCAGAAAAAAGAAAAAAAAAAAAAAAGAAAAATGAAAAAAAAATAAAAAAAAAGAAAAAGAAAAAACAGAAACCTTAAAAAAAAAAAGAAAAAAAAAGCAAAAAAAAAAAAAAAGATGAAACCTTTAAAAAAAAAAAAAAAAGAGAGAAAAGATGAATGGCAGAAATCCTATGGAATAATGGTTGTTAAGGTAAATACTAATGAACAATGTAAGGGATGTGTTACTACTAAGAAAAGAGGTATAGGGTGTCTTGCTTTAAAGAATAATTTACAACATCAGAAAGATATTGAAAGCTTGGATTTGACAGTTGCCCCATCAGCCCCACTGGCATTAAATGAAGAAAGGGGGGGAGAAAGAGGATTTTGTAATTAAAAAAAAAAAAAAAAAAAAAGAGAATGAATGTAGACAGAATGTGATATAATCAATGTGCCCTTTGCAAGCAGGAAGGACATTGGAAAAATGAATGTCCATCAAAAGGGGGGCAGTTCATGTCAACAAGAAATCCTTTTGCAGGATCCGACATGGCTAAAACAATGTTGTTGGGGGATTTTGTTAATCAAAGCTGACTAAGCCAAGCAGAAAATAAAGAACCCCTTGTAAAGATCCAACTAGGAGAGGAGGAAGTAAAATTTTTTAATAGACACAGGGGCTACATATTCAGTTTTAAATGATTTACACAGGGGGTTAAGGGAAAGAACTATGACAATTGTGAGAGCCACAGGGAAGGAGGAAATACGGCCATTCTTGCAGCCCCTAGATCTGCGATTTGGAGGGAAGGAATTAACACACGAATTTCTATATGTACCTGAATGCCCCATTCCCCCTTTAGGACGGGACTTATTGGCCAAATTGGATGCAATAATCATTTTGAAGATGGTGTATTAATAATGCAAATCCCCGAATCAAAAGCAGGACAGATTTTGGTTCTTAAAAAAAAAAAACAAAAAACAAAAAAAAAAAACCATTGCTCAAATTCCAAAAGAGGTAAAAGTGGCTGTGATACCGACAGTTTGGGAGACAGAAATCCCGGGAAAATCAAAAGCAGCTCAACCAGTAACAGTGGAATTAAAAGATGGGGTTAGGCCAGTAAGAGTTAAACAATATCCTTCGAAGCTAGAGGCAAAGTTTGGGATTATAAAAAACAATTGAGAAATTTTTGAAATGTCGAATTTTGGAAGAATGTGAATCAGAATATAACACACTAATTTTTCCAGTAAAAAAATGAAACAGTGAATATGGGTTAGTACAGGATCTGAGGGCAATAAATAAAATAACAAAAGATATCCCCCAGTAGTAGCAAATCCTTATACACTGTTAACATCTGTGAAGGAAAAATATAAATGGTTTACAGTGATTGATTTAAAAGATGCCTTCTTCTGCATTCCTCTTAATAAAAATAGCAGGAAACTGTTTGCATTTGAATGGGAAGAATCCACAGAGTGGACGAAAAACAGAACTAATGTGAACCAAACTACCACAAGGATTCAAAAACAATCCAACCCTTTTTGGGAATCAATTGGCTAAGGAACTGGAGACATGGACTACTCAAGGAAAGGTACAGGTACCGAGATCACAATATCTCCGATTGCAATACGTAGATGGTATCTTTATTGTGGCAGAACAGAAATCATTATGCATAAAAGTGACTATTGAAATCCTGAACCAGCTAGGAATAAAAACTGCATAGAGACAATTTGTGCCATTCCAGAACCATGGAATTTACATGAGTTAAGAACATTTTTGGGCATGGCAGGATGGTGCACGTTGTGGATAATGAATTATGGACTTATTGCTAAACCCCTGTATGAAGCCCAAAAATCACATGCTTTTGTTTGGGACAAACCACAGAAAGAGGCCTTTAAAAACTGAAGAAGATGTTAATAAAATCACCAGCATTGGGACTCCCAGATTTGACAAAGGACTTTCAGTTATTTGTCCATGAGAGGCAGAGATTGACGTTGGGAGTATTAACCCAGAAAATTGGAAGCTGGAAAAGACCAGTAGGATATTTTTCAAAACAACTAGATCCGGTAAGTGCGGGATGGCCTTCATGTTTAAGAGCGGTAGCGGCAACTATTGTTCTAATACAGGAGGTCAGAAAACTGACTCTGGAAAACATATGGAAGTGTTTGCACCACATATGGTAAAAACTGTCTTTGAACAAAAGGGGGGGTATTGGTTGTCCCCTAGCCGGATGATGAAATATCAGGCAATCCTATTGGAACAGGATGATATAAGCTTGAAAACTACTAATTTGTTAAATTCAGCAGCTTTTCTAGGAACTGACCTAGAGGAAGGAACTCTTGAACATAACTGTACAGAGGTCATCGAGCATATATATATGCAACCAGAACAGACTTAAAAGAGGTACCTCTTGAGCAACCGGACTGGGAACTTTTCACGGATGGAAGCAGCTTTGTGGAGAACAGAACACGGTACGCAGAATATGCTGTAACAATGCAACAAAAGGTAATTGAGGCAAAAACATTACCTCCTGGGACGTCAGCTCAATGGGCAGAGCTGATAGCTCTTACAAGAACGTTGGAACTGAGCGACGATAAAAGGTGAATGTATTAACTGATTCAAAGTATGCATTTGGTATAATACATATACATGGAACATTGTAAAAAGAACGAGGACTGTTGTCTTCACAAGGGACTAATATAAAATATCAAGAAGAAATTTTGAAACTGATAATTGCTGTACAAAAACCCAAACAGATAGCCAGTATGCATTGTAAAGCACACCAAGGAGAAACTTCGAAGATGTCCGAAAAATACACTGGCAGATTGGACAGCTCGACAAGTTGCCTGAAAGGTATGGAACATGATGGCCCTGATACCTCTCAAGGTAAGCCCACTCCATACCTATCTTTCACAAGATCCTAATTATTCAAAAGAAGATGAAAAGCTGGCAGGACTATTGGAGGCTGAAAAGGATTCTGAAGGGTGGTATACACCAACAACTGGACAAATAATAGTACCACCAGCAATAATGCGAAAAATCCTACAAACTGAACACCAAAAATGTCATCGGGGTGCAGAAGTATTGGTAACTTATTTAAGGCTAGGAATAATTTCCACACAGATGTTAACGATGGCAAAAGCAGTGGGATCAAAATGTGAAATTTGTTTGAAAAATAATCCAGTAGTAAAAAGACAAATTAAGATGGAAAGAATTAGGATAGGAATGGAGCCAGGAGATTATTGGCAGGTTGATTTTGCGGAATTACCAAAAGTACAAGGATACAAATATCTGCTAGTAGGGGTTGACACCTTTTCTGGATGGCCAGAAGCCTTTCCCTGTCGCACCAATCAAGCAAAAGAAGTGGTAAAATGGTTACTTAGAGAAATCATTCCACGGTTTGGAGTTCCTTTAGGAATATCATCAGATAGGGGCCCACATTTTATTGCCAACGCAGTACAAGAAGCTAGTAAACTATTAGGAATATCATGGAACTTACACACTCCTTGGAGGCCCCAATCTAGTGGACAGGTAGAAAAGATGAACCAAACAATAAAAAGACAAATCTGTAAAATATGTCAGGAAGCCAAAATAAAATGGCCACAAACATTGCCTATAGCTCTGCTACGAATTAGAATAAAACCCAGAAGTAAAATGTCAGTAAGCCCCTAAGAAATCCTCTATGGAAAACCATATGAGACACCGGAACCCAACCCTAATACCCATATTAAAGGGAATCAGGATGTTTATAATTATGTGCTATCTCTCGGTAGAACCTTAACTCGACTGCGAAGCACTCTGGTGTAGAATAGGCCACTATCTCTGGAAAATCCAGCACATGATATCCAACCAGGAGACCAAGTATACATCCGGAACTGGAATAAAGAACCATTAAAAGAACAGTGGGACTGACCATATCAAGTATTGCTAACCACATTCACAACAGTGAAGGTAAAAGGAATAGATTCTTAGATTCATTATACACGAATAAAGAAAGTTTCAAAAATCTGGGAAACACAGGTACTAGGCCCTACAAAACTAAAACTGGAATGTAAATAAGATGCCTGGGTTCTATTATAAAACTTTGATTTTCATATGGTCGTTAACAGAGCTGACAGCTGTTTTTATCCTAGCAATCCCTCGGAAAGAAGTTTTAAAACGACCTAAAACAAGATGCCATTCTGACTTGCAAGTTCGCAAAAACCACTCCAATAGGACCAACACCAACAAGGGTAGTTGTGAAAAAGATAAATGGTTCTATAGGACTGGATATACAATTAGCCATAGCGAAACTAAGGTTACAAGAAAAAGGACTAAAAGATCAGTAAATTCAACACAAATAATCCAATTGTATCATCGAAATCCTGAGGAAAATTTAATGATAGGACTAATTAAAGATTTTGCAAAGATGAAAAACACAAGTAGAATAACAGCTTGTTTACCAATACCCAAAGCGGCAGGAGAACCAACTGAATGGGGAATAATAACATTCTCACTTTCAGAAATTAACAGAGCAATCACGTGTCAGGAAAAGGAGGTAACGGAAAACATGACAGTGACAGAATATCGAGAAGAAGGTGTTTTTGGAGATCCTGCAGTTTTAGTACTGAGGTCAGTCTGTGAGAGATACCAAAATGCTCAATTTACCTCTGTAAGAGATGAATGGGGAAAATGCATTTATAAGAAAGAAATCAAGATAAACAGGCAAAAAAGGGTGTGGGAATGTGGAAAAACAAATAGTTCAAAACAAGACTGGAATACAATTTGGTCAGTGAGCATTTTACAGAAATTCCAATATATTGGGAACATCTCTTGGTGTCTTAGATGGACAGGAAAACAAAACTTAACAGAAAATATAAACATCAGTAACTTACTGTCCATAAATAGGGTTAGTCAAAATATAATCAAAAATGTTCCTTGGTGGAATTGTACCAGAATCTTAGATTGTGACACTGACCTTGAGAAAATTACAATACCTCCAATCAAGATTGCTTTAAAGGCAGGATGCGCGTGCCGAGGACTGAAAATTGGAGGAAAAGTAATACAAGTCCCCGTTGACAATATAGATTGTAAATATTCAGCAGTGCATAGTATGGGACATTTCGTTTGGGCAGCAAATGATGGAACCTGGACTACCCACCTACCCATGGAAGGTCCAGCTAAAGAAATTACTTTAGGATTACCAACTCTTTGTCCAATTTGGAAAAAGTCACCATTCAAAGGCAAATTAGAAATCTTACAAATTCGAACAAGAAGAGATATAGATAATAACGACAATAATGATGAAGACATTTGGCAGGAGCCCTCAACAGGAGTTAAGATAGGATGGGCTTTTGAATCTCTACTTGCCCCAGTGGCAGCATATCGAAACAGAGAAATGATTGACAACCTGTTTAGTCAAACAAAAAGGTTAGCCAGAATAACAAAAAAAGAATTCAGAGATTTAAATTTACAATTACAGGCAACAACCAAAATGACCTTGCAGAACAGAATGGCATTAGACATGTTATTACTTAAGGAACATGGCGTTTGTGGATATTTAAAGGACAGAGTGGATCACTGCTGTATTCACATTCCTAACGTGACCACAGATATAGAATACGACATTTCCCAGCTGTACAACATTGAAAAAGAAACGGAAAAAGAAAAAGAATATATTGAACAAAATTAGATCGGAGCACTTTCTGATGATCTAGGCCTTCACCTCACAGGATGGGTCCATTCCCTCGTACAAACTATAATAGTGATACTGATTGTATTTTTAATGCTATATTTGATGTATCTTTGTATTCGAAAGGAAATAGCCCAAAACAGGGCATGGACCCATCGAATCATAGAGGCAGTAACTAGGAAACATCTGAAATACCCTACACCTCCACTGACTTATCAGGAAACAGCTACCTAAGAGAATGAAAACACTTACTTAAGTTAAGTGAAGTATTTTCAAAGGGGGGAAATGTTAGAGAAAAGGGCAAAATTTTACGATAACTAAACATTAGAAATGATTATATTTGAAAATTTATAAATCAGTAGTGTGGGTTTGGAAATACTGTAATTTTCCAGTACAGTTTGTAGTTTGTACCAGAGTTATTCAGTAACCAATGTTAACAATGGTAGGCTAGGTGGTAAGAGCTAACATAATTACATACGGTAAAGGGCATACGGGTGGATTAAAAAGTATTGTGAAAGTCTATCGAAGTAGAAATTAATGGACACACCAGGGTAGTCAAGTGAGAACAAGACAATGCTGGCGTCCACACAATGGTTGGGATATATCCAAAGAACAGAAAGGTGAAGGAGGACAGAGCGAGGAAGACTTCTTACTTCATCTGAGGAAGACTCCTTACTTCATCAATGCGACCACCAGAAGAGGCTGCGCAAGCGCAGAAGAGGCTGATGTCGTAATAGACTGATGTGGCAATCCTTGATGCATATGTATTAGTTAATGATGCAATCCGTGTTAAATATGTATTAGTAACCAAATTTTAGTGTATAAATTGCGAACGCGATGTGACGAGGTCGAAGCCAGATTTGGGCGAGTGCCCCTGGTTTCCCAGCGCTGCAATAAAGCACCTCATATAACCATTCCGGTGGTTATGTGTTTATTCTTACGCTAACAGTTAGGGATTTGCAAAAATGGGTTAGAAATGCTAAAAATGGCTTAAAAGTGCTTAGAGATTAGCAAAAAAGGGTTAGAAATGCCAAAAATGGCTTCAAAATGGTTAGAGATGTGCAAACTGGATAGAAAAGGCCAAAAATGGCTTAAAAGTTCGTAGAGATCTGCAAAAATGGGTTAGAAACGGCCAAAAATGCCATTCAAAATTGCTTAGAGATGTGCAAACATGGGTTAGAAATGGCCAAACATGGCTTTAAAGTGGTTAGGGATTTGCAAAAATGGGTTAGAAATGCCAAAAATGGCTTTAAAGTGGTTAGAGATGTGCACAAAAAGCTTAGAAATGCCAAAAATGGCTTTAAAGTGCTTAGAGATGAGGAAACATGGGTTAGAAATGGCCAAAAATGGTTTAAAAGTGCTTAGAGATGTGCAAAAATGGGTTAGAAATGCTAAAAATGGATTTAAAGTGCATAGAGATTTGCAAAAACGGGTTAGAAATGCTAAAAATGGCTTAAAAGTGCTTAGGGATTTGCAAAAATGGGTTAGAAATGGCCAAAGGTGGCTTTAAATTGCTTTGAGATTTGCAAAAATGGGTTAGAAATGCTAAAAATGGCTTAAAAGTGCTTAGAGATTTGCAAAAACGGGTTAGAAATGCTAAAAAAGGCTTTAAAGTGCTTAGGGATCTGCAAAAATGGGTTAAAAACGGTCAAAAATGCCTTTCAAAATTGCTTAGAGATGTGCAAACATGGGTTAGAAATGGCCAAAAATTTTTTAAAAGTGCTTAGAGATTTGCAAAATGGGTTAGAAATAAAAAATGGCATTGAAGTGCTTAGAGATTTGCAAAAATGGGTTAGAAATGGCCGAAAATGGCTTTAAAGTGCTTAGGGATTTGCAAAAATGGGTTAGAAATGGCCAAAAATGGCTTTAAAGTGGTTTGGGATTTGCAAAAATGGGTTAGAAATGCTAAAAATGGCTTTAAAGTGCTTAGAGATTAGCAAGAAAGGGTTAGAAATGCCAAAAATGGCTTCGAAATGGTTAGAGATGTGCAAACTGGATAGAAAAGGCCAAAAAAAGGCTTAAAAGTTCGCAGAGATCTGCAAAAATGGGTTAGAAACGGCCAAAAATGCCATTCAAAATTGCTTAGAGATGTGCAAACATGGGCTAGAAATGGCCAAAAATGGCTTTAAAGTGCTTAGAGAATAGCAAAAATAGGTTAGAAATGGACAAAATTGGCTTTAAAGTGCTTAGGGATTTGCAAAAATGGGTGTGAATTGGCCAAAATGGCTTTAAAGTGCTTAGGGATTTGCAAAAATGGGTTAGAAATGGCCAAAGCTTGCTTTAAATTGCTTAGAGATGTGCAAAAATGGGTTAGAAATGCTAAAAATGGCTTAAAGTGCTTAGAGATTTGCAAAAACGGGTTAGAAATGCTAAAAAAGGCTTTAAAGTGCTTAGGGATCTGCAAAAATGGGTTAGAAACGGCCAGAAATGCCATTCAAAATTGCTTAGAGATGTGCAAACCTGGGTTAGAAATGGCCAAAAATGGTTTAAAAGTGCTTAGAGATGTGCAAAAATGGGTTAGAAATTAAAAATGGCTTTAAAGTGCTTAGAGATTCGCCAAAATTTGTTAGAAATGCTAAAAATGGCTTAAAAGTGCTTAGAGATGTGCAAAAAAGGATTAGAAATGCCAAAAATGGCTTCAAAATGGTTAGAGATGTGCAAACTGGATGGAAAAGGCCAAAAATGGCTTAAAAGTTCGTAGAGATCTGCATACACGGGTTAGAAATGGCCAAAAGTGGTTTAAAAGTGCTTAGATATGTGCAAAAATGGGTTAGAAATGCTAAAAATGGCATTAAAGTGGTTAGAGATTTGCACAAACAGGTTAGAATTGCCAAAAATGGCTTTAAAGTGCTTAGGGATTAGCAAAAACGGGTTAGAAATGGCCGAAAATGGCTTTAAAGTGCTTAGAGATTTGCAAAAATGGGTGAGAAATGGCCAAAATGGCTTAAAAGTGCTTAGAGATTAGCAAAAAAGGGTCAGAAATGCCAAAAATGGCTTCAAAATGGTTAGAGATGTGCAAACTGGATAGAAAAGGCCAAAAAAGGCTTAAAAGTTCGCAGAGATCTGCAAAAATGGGTTAGAAACGGCCAAAAATGCCATTCAAAATTGCTTAGAGATGAGCAAACATGGGTTAGAAATGGCCGAAAATGGCTTTAAAGTGCTTAGAGAATTGCAAAAATAGGTTAGAAATGGCCAAAATGGCTTTAAAGTGCTTAGAGATTTGCAAAAATGGGTTAGAAATGCTAAAAAAGGCTTTAAAGTGCTTAGGGATCTGCAAAAATGTGTTAGAAACGGCCAAAAATGCCATTCAAAATTGCTTAGAGATGTGCAAACATGGGTTAGAAATGGCCAAAAATGATTTAAAAGTGCTTAGAGATGTGCAAAAATGGGTTAGAAATTAAAAATGGCTTTAAAGTGCTTAGAGATTTGCAAAAATGGGTTAGAAATGGCCGAAAATGGCTTTAAAGTGATTGGGGATTTGCAAAAACGGGTTAGAAATGGCCAAAAAAGGCTTGGAAGTACTTAGAGATCTGCAAAAACTGGTTAGAAATGGCCGAAAATGGCTTTAAAGTGCTTAGAGATTTGCAAAAATGGGTTAGAAATGCTAAAAATGGCTTTAAAGTGCTTAGAGATTTGCAAAAACGGGTTAGGAATGCTAAAAATGGTTTAAAAGTGCTTAGAGATTAGCAAAAAAGGGTTAGAAATGCCAAAAATGGCTTCAAAATGGTTAGAGATGTGCAAACTGGATGGAAAAGGCCAAAAATGGCTTAAAAGTTCGTAGAGATCTGCATACACGGGTTAGAAATGGCCAAAAGTGTTTTAAAAGTGCTTAGAGATGTGCAAAAATGGGTTAGAAATTAAAAATGGCATTAAAGTGGTTAGAGATTTGCACAAACAGGTTAGAATTGCCAAAAATGGCTTTAAAGTGCTTAGGGATTTGGGAAAACGGGTTAGAAATGGCCGAAAATGACTTTAAAGTGCTTAGAGATTTGCAAAAATGGGTGAGAAATGGCCAAAATGGCTTTAAAGTGCTTAGAGATTAGCAAAACAGGGTTAGAAATGCCAAAAATGGCTTCGAAATGGTTAGAGATGTGCAAACTGGATAGAAATAGCCAAAAAAGGCTTAAAAGTTCGCAGAGATCTGCAAAAATGGGTTAGAAATGGCCAAAAATGCCATTCAAAATTGCTTAGAGATGTGCAAACATGGGCTAGAAATGGCCAAAAATGGCTTTGAAGTGCTTAGAGAATTGCAAAAATAGGTTAGAAATGGCCAAAATGGCTTTAAAGTGCTTAGGGATTTGCAAAAATGGGTTAGAAATGGCCAAAATTGGCTTTAAAGTGCTTAGAGATTTGCAAAAATGGGTTAGAAATGCTAAAAATGGCTTAAAAGTGCTTAGAGATTAGCAAAAAAGGGTTAGAAATGCCAAAAATGGCTTCAAAATGGTTAGAGATGTGCAAACTGGATGGAAAAGGCCAAAAATGGCTTAAAAGTTCGTAGAGATCTGCATACACGGGTTAGAAATGGCCAAAAATGGCTTTAAAGTGCTTAGAGATTTGCAAAAATGGGTGAGAAATGGCCAAAATGGCTTTAAAGTGCTTAGAGATTAGCAAAAAAGGGTCAGAAATGCCAAAAATGGCTTCAAAATGGTTAGAGATGTGCAAACTGGTTTGAAAAGGCCAAAAAAGGCTTAAAGGTTCGCAGAGATCTGCAAAAATGGGTTAGAAATGGCCAAAAATGCCATTCAAAATTGCTTAGAGATGAGCAAACATGGGTTAGAAATGGCCGAAAATGGATTTAAAGTGCTTAGAGATGTGCAAAAATAGGTTAGAAATGGCCAAAATGGCTTCAAAGTGCTTAGGGATTTGCAAAAATGGGTTAGAAATGGCCAAAGCTTGCTTTAAATTACTTAGAGATGTGCAAAAATGGGTTAGAAATGCTAAAAATGGCTTAAAAGTGCTTAGAGATTTGCAAAAACGGGTTAGAAATGCTAAAAAAGGCTTTAAAGTGCTTAGGGATCTGCAAAAATGGGTTAGAAACGGCCAGAAATGCCATTCAAAATTGCTTAGAGATGTGCAAACCTGGGTTAGAAATGGCCAAAAATGGTTTAAAAGTGCTTAGAGATGTGCAAAAATGGGTTAGGAATTAAAAATGGCTTTAAAGTGCTTAGAGATTAGCAAAAATGGGTTAAAAATGGCCGAAAATGGCTTTAAAGTGGTTTGGGATTTGCAAAAATGGGTTAGAAATGCTAAAAATGGCTTTAAAGTGCTTAGAGATTTGCAAAAACGGGTTAGAAATGCTAAAAATGGCTTAAAAGTGCTTAGAGATGTGCAAAAAAGGGTTAGAAATGCCAAAAATGGCTTCGAAATGGTTAGAGATGTGCAAACTGGATGGAAAAGGCCAAAAATGGCTTAAAAGTTCGTGGAGATCTGCATACACGGGTTAGAAATGGCCCAAAGTGGTTTAAAAGTGCTTAGATATGTGCAAAAATGGTTAGAAATTAAAAATGGCATTA
>NW_027069213.1:0-53278 GCF_037157495.1 Lathamus discolor | reverse complement strand
TCTATAGAGACCCTAGGGACCCTATAGAGACCCTATAGAGACCCTAGAGACCCTATAGAGACCCTATAGAGACCCTAGGAACCATATAGAGACCGTATAGAGACACTAGAGACCCTATAGAGACCCTATAGAGACCCTAGAGACCCTATAGAGACCCTAGAGAGACCCTAGGAACCCTATAGAGACCGTATAGAGACCCTAGAGACCCTATAGAGACCCTATAGAGACCCTAGAGACCCTATAGAGACCCTAGAGAGACCCTAGAGACCCTATAGAGACCCTAGGGACCCTATAGAGACCCTAGGAACCCTATAGAGACCCTATAGAGACCCGAGAGACCCTAGAGACACCCTAGAGAGACCCTAGAGACCCTATAGACACCCCTAGAGAGACCCTAGAGACACTATAGAGACCCTAGGGACCCTATAGAGACCGTAGGAACCCTATAGAGACTCTATAGAGACCCTAGGGACCCTATAGAGACCCTATAGAGGCTCTAGAGACCCTATAGAGACCCTAGAGAGACAATAGAGACCCTATAGAGACCCTAGAGAGACCCTAGAGACCCTATAGAGACCCTAGGGACCCTATAGAGACCCTACAGAGACCCTAGGGACCCTATAGAGACCCTATAGAGACACTAGAGGCCCTATAGAGACCCTATAGAGGCCCTAGAGACCCTATAGAGACCCTAGAGAGACACTAGAGACCCTATAGAGACCCTAGAGAGACCTTAGAAACACTATAGAGACCCTAGGGACCCTATAGAGACCCTATAGAGACACTAGACACCCTATAGAGACCATATAGAGACCCTAGGAACCCTATAGAGACCGTATAGAGACCCTAGAGACCCTATAGAGACCCTATAGAGACCCTAGAGACCCTATAGAGACCCTAGAGAGACCCTAGAGACCCTAGAGAGACCCTAGAGAGACCCTAGAGACCCTATAGAGACCCTAGGAACCCTATAGAGACCCTATAGAGACCCTAGGGACCCTATAGAGACCCTATAGAGACACTAGAGACCCTATAGAGACCCTATAGAGACCCTAGGGAACCTATAGAGACCGTATAGAGACCCAAGAGACCCTATAGAGACCCTAGAGAGACCCTAGAGACCCTATAGAGACCCTAGGGACCCTATAGAGACCCTATAGAGACCCAAGAGACCCTATAGAGACCCTAGAGAGACCCTAGAGACCCTATAGAGACCCTATAGAGACCCTAGAGACCCTATAGAGACCCTAGGGACCCTATAGAGACCCTAGGAACCCTATAGAGACCCTATAGAGACCCTAGAGACCCTATAGAGACCCTATAGAGACACTAGAGACCCTATAGAGACCCTATAGAGACCCTAGAGACCCTATAGAGACCCTAGAGAGACCCTAGAGACCCTATAGAGACCCTAGGGACCCTATAGAGACCCTAGGAACCCTATAGAGACCCTATAGAGACCCTAGAGACCCTATAGAGTCCCTATAGTGACCCTAGAGACCCTATAGAGACCCTAGGGACCCTATAGAGACCCTAGGAACCCTATAGAGACCATATAGAGACCCTATAGATACCCTAGGGACCCTATAGAGACCCTATAGAGACCTAGAGACCCTATAGAGACCCTATAGAGACCCTAGGAACCCTATAGAGACCGTATAGAGACACTAGAGACCCTATAGAGACCCTATAGAGACCCTAGAGACCCTATAGAGACCCTAGAGAGACCCTAGGAACCCTATAGAGACCGTATAGAGACCCTAGAGACCCTATAGAGACCCTATAGAGACCCTAGAGACCCTATAGAGACCCTAGAGAGACCCTAGGGACCCTATAGAGACCCTAGGAACCCTATAGAGACCCTATAGAGACCCTAGAGACCCTATAGACACCCTAGAGAGACCCTAGAGACCCTATAGACACCCTAGAGAGACCCTAGAGACACTATAGAGACCCTAGGGACCCTATAGAGACCGTAGGAACCCTATAGAGACCCTATAGAGACCCTAGGGACCCTATAGAGACCCTATAGAGGCCCTAGAGACCCTATAGAGACCCTAGAGAGACCCTAGAGACCCTATAGAGACCCTAGAGAGACCCTAGAGACCCTATAGAGACCCTAGGGACCCTATAGAGACCCTACAGAGACCCTAGGGACCCTATAGAGACCCTATAGAGACACTAGAGGCCCTATAGAGACCCTATAGAGGCCCTAGAGAACCATATAGAGACCCTAGGGAAACTATAGAGACCCTAGGAACCCTATAGAGACACTATAGAGACCCTAGGGACCCTTTAGAGTCCCTATAGTGACCCTAGAGACCCTATAGAGACCCTAGGGACCCTATAGAGACCCTAGGAACCCTATAGAGACCCTATAGAGACCCTATAGAGACCCTAGGGACCCTATAGAGACCCTATAGAGACACTAGAGACCCTATAGAGACCCTATAGAGACCCTAGGAAACCTATAGAGACCGTATAGAGACCCTAGAGACCCTATAGAGACCCTATAGAGACCCTAGAGACCCTATAGAGACCCTAGAGAGACACTAGAGACCCTATAGAGACCCTATAGAGACCCAAGAGACCCTAGAGAGACCCTAGAGAGACCCTAGAGACCCTATAGAGACCCTATAGAGACCCTAGAGACCCTATAGAGACCCTAGGGACCCTATAGAGACCCTAGGAACCCTATAGAGACCCTATAGAGACCCTAGAGACCATATAGAGACCCTATAGAGACCCTAGAGACCCTATAGAGACCCTATAGAGACCCTAGAGACCCTATAGAGACCCTAGAGAGACCCTAGAGACCCTATAGAGACCCTAGAGAGACCCTAGAGACCCTATAGAGACCCTAGGGACCCTAGAGAGACCCTAGGAACCCTATAGAGACCCTATAGAGACCCTAGAGACCCTATAGAGACCCTATAGAGACACTAGAGACCCTATAGAGACCCTATAGAGACCCTAGAGACCCTATAGAGACCCTAGAGAGACCCTAGGGACCCTATAGAGACCCTAGGGACCCTATAGAGACTCTAGGAACCCTATAGAGACCCTATAGAGACCCTAGGGACCCTATAGAGACCCTATAGAGACCCTAGAGACCCTATAGAGACCCTATAGAGACCCTAGGAACCATATAGAGACCGTATAGAGACACTAGAGACCCTATAGAGACCCTATAGAGACCCTAGAGACCCTATAGAGACCCTAGAGAGACCCTAGGAACCCTATAGAGACCGTATAGAGACCCTAGAGACCCTATAGAGACCCTATAGAGACCCTAGAGACCCTATAGAGACCCTAGAGAGACCCTAGAGACCCTATAGAGACCCTAGGGACCCTATAGAGACCCTAGGAACCCTATAGAGACCCTATAGAGACCCGAGAGACCCTAGAGACACCCTAGAGAGACCCTAGAGACCCTATAGACACCCTAGAGAGACCCTAGAGACACTATAGAGACCCTAGGGACCCCTATAGAGACCGTAGGAACCCTATAGAGACTCTATAGAGACCCTAGGGACCCTATAGAGACCCTATAGAGGCTCTAGAGACCCTATAGAGACCCTAGAGAGACAATAGAGACCCTATAGAGACCCTAGAGAGACCCTAGAGACCCTATAGAGACCCTAGGGACCCTATAGAGACCCTACAGAGACCCTAGGGACCCTATAGAGACCCTATAGAGACACTAGAGGCCCTATAGAGACCCTATAGAGGCCCTAGAGACCCTATAGAGACCCTAGAGAGACACTAGAGACCCTATAGAGACCCTAGAGAGACCTTAGAAACACTATAGAGACCCTAGGGACCCTATAGAGACCCTATAGAGACACTAGACACCCTATAGAGACCATATAGAGACCCTAGGAACCCTATAGAGACCGTATAGAGACCCTAGAGACCCTATAGAGACCCTATAGAGACCCTAGAGACCCTATAGAGACCCTAGAGAGACCCTAGAGACCCTAGAGAGACCCTAGAGAGACCCTAGAGACCCTATAGAGACCCTAGGAACCCTATAGAGACCCTATAGAGACCCTAGGGACCCTATAGAGACCCTATAGAGACACTAGAGACCCTATAGAGACCCTATAGAGACCCTAGGGAACCTATAGAGACCGTATAGAGACCCAAGAGACCCTATAGAGACCCTAGAGAGACCCTAGAGACCCTATAGAGACCCTAGGGACCCTATAGAGACCCTATAGAGACCCAAGAGACCCTATAGAGACCCTAGAGAGACCCTAGAGACCCTATAGAGACCCTATAGAGACCTAGAGACCCTATAGAGACCCTAGGGACCCTATAGAGACCCTAGGAACCCTATAGAGACCCTATAGAGACCCTAGAGACCCTATAGAGACCCTATAGAGACACTAGAGACCCTATAGAGACACTATAGAGACCCTAGAGACCCTATAGAGACCCTAGAGAGACCCTAGAGACCCTATAGAGACCCTAGGGACCCTATAGAGACCCTAGGAACCCTATAGAGACCCTATAGAGACCCTAGGGACCCTATAGAGACCCTATAGAGACCCTAGAGACCCTATAGAGACCCTATAGAGACCCTAGGAACCCTATAGAGACCGTATAGAGACACTAGAGACCCTATAGAGACCCTATAGAGACCCTAGAGACCCTATAGAGACCCTAGAGAGACCCTAGGAACCCTATAGAGACCGTATAGAGACCCTAGAGACCCTATAGAGACCCTATAGAGACCCTAGAGACCCTATAGAGACCCTAGAGAGACCCTAGGGACCCTATAGAGACCCTAGGAACCCTATAGAGACCCTATAGAGACCCTAGAGACCCTATAGACACCCTAGAGAGACCCTAGAGACCCTATAGACACCCTAGAGAGACCCTAGAGACACTATAGAGACCCTAGAGAGACCCTAGAGACCCTATAGAGACCCTAGGGACCCTATAGAGACCCTACAGAGACCCTAGGGACCCTATAGAGACCCTATAGAGACCCTAGAGGCCCTATAGAGACCCTATAGAGGCCCTAGAGACCATATAGAGACCCTAGGGAAACTATAGAGACCCTAGGAACCCTATAGAGACACTATAGAGACCCTAGGGACCCTTTAGAGTCCCTATAGTGACCCTAGAGACCCTATAGAGACCCTAGGGACCCTATAGAGACCCTAGGAACCCTATAGAGACCCTATAGAGACCCTATAGAGACCCTAGGGACCCTATAGAGACCCTATAGAGACACTAGAGACCCTATAGAGACCCTATAGAGACCCTAGGAAACCTATAGAGACCGTATAGAGACCCTAGAGACCCTATAGAGACCCTATAGAGACCCTAGAGACCCTATAGAGACCCTAGAGAGACACTAGAGACCCTATAGAGACCCTATAGAGACCCAAGAGACCCTAGAGAGACCCTAGAGAGACCCTAGAGACCCTATAGAGACCCTATAGAGACCCTAGAGACCCTATAGAGACCCTAGAGACCCTATAGAGACCCTAGGGACCCTATAGAGACCCTATAGAGACCCTAGAGACCCTATAGAGACCCTATAGAGACCCTAGAGACCCTATAGAGACCCTATAGAGACCCTAGAGACCCTATAGAGACCCTAGAGAGACCCTAGAGACCCTATAGAGACCCTAGAGAGACCCTAGAGACCCTATAGAGACCCTAGGGACCCTATAGAGACTCTAGGAACCCTATAGAGACCCTATAGAGACCCTAGGGACCCTATAGAGACCCTATAGAGACCCTAGAGACCCTATAGAGACCCTATAGAGACCCTAGGAACCCTATAGAGACCGTATAGAGACACTAGAGACCCTATAGAGACCCTATAGAGACCCTAGAGACCCTATAGAGACCCTAGAGAGACCCTAGGTACCCTATAGAGACCGTATAGAGACCCTAGAGACCCTATAGAGACCCTATAGAGACCCTAGAGACCCTATAGAGACCCTAGAGAGACCCTAGAGACCCTATAGAGACCCTAGGGACCCTATAGAGACCCTAGGAACCCTATAGAGACCCTATAGAGACCCTAGAGACCCTATAGACACCCTAGAGAGACCCTAGAGACCCTATAGACACCCTAGAGAGACCCTAGAGACACTATAGAGACCCTAGGGACCCTATAGAGACCGTAGGAATCCTATAGAGACCCTATAGAGACCCTAGGGACCCTATAGAGACCCTATAGAGGCCCTAGAGACCCTATAGAGACCCTAGAGAGACCCTAGAGACCCTATAGAGAACCTAGAGAGTCCCTAGAGACCCTATAGAGACTCTAGGGACCCTATAGAGACCCTATAGAGACCCTAGGGACCCTATAGAGACCTATAGAGACACTAGAGGCCCTATAGAGACCCTATAGAGGCCCTAGAGACCATATAGAGACCCTAGGGAAACTATAGAGACCCTAGGAACCCTATAGAGACACTATAGAGACCCTAGGGACCCTATAGAGTCCCTATAGTGACCCTAGAGACCCTATAGAGACCCTAGGGACCCTATAGAGACCCTAGGAACCCTATAGATGCCCTATAGAGACCCTATAGAGACCCTAGGGACCCTATAGAGACCCCTATAGAGACCCTAGAGACCCTATAGAGACCCTATAGAGACACTAGAGACCCTATAGAGACCCTATAGAGACCCTAGGGAACCTATAGAGACACTAGGAACCCTATAGGGACCCTATAGAGACCCTAGGGATCCTATAGAGACCCTATAGAGACCCTAGAGACCCTATAGAGACCCTATAGAGACCCTATAGAGACCCTAGGAACCCTATAGAGACCCTAGGAACCCTATAGAGACCCTATAGAGACCCTAGGGACCCTATAGAGACCCTATAGAGACCCAAGAGACCCTAGAGAGACCCTAGAGAGACCCTAGAGACCCTATAGAGACCCTATAGAGACCCTAGAGACCCTATAGTGACCCTAGGGACCCTATAGAGACCCTATAGAGACCCTAGAGACCCTATAGAGACCCTATAGAGACACTAGAGACCCTATAGAGACCCTATAGAGACCCTAGAGACCCTATAGAGACAATAGAGAGACCCTAGAGACCCTATAGAGACCCTAGAGAGACCCTAGAGACCCTATAGAGACCCTAGGGACCCTATAGAGACTCTAGGAACCCTATAGAGACCCTATAGAGACCCTAGGGACCCTATAGAGACCCTATAGAGACCCTAGAGACCCTAAAGAGACCCTATAGAGACCCTAGGAACCCTATAGAGACCGTATAGAGACACTAGAGACCCTATAGAGACCCTATAGAGACCCTAGAGACCCTATAGAGACCCTAGAGAGACCCTAGGAACCCTATAGAGACCGTATAGAGACCCTAGAGACCCTATAGAGACCCTATAGAGACCCTAGAGACCCTATAGAGACCCTAGAGAGACCCTAGAGACCCTATAGAGACCCTAGGGACCCTATAGAGATCCTATAGAGGCCCTAGAGACCCTATAGAGACCCTAGAGAGACCCTAGAGACCCTATAGAGACCCTAGGGACCCTATAGAGACCCTACAGAGACCCTAGGGACCCTATAGAGACCCTATAGAGACACTAGAGGCCCTATAGAGACCCTATAGAGGCCCTAGAGACCATATAGAGACCCTAGGGAAACTATAGAGACCCTAGGAACCCTATAGAGACACTATAGAGACCCATGGACCCTATAGAGTCCCTATAGTGACCCTAGAGACCCTATAGAGACACTAGGGACCCTATAGAGACCCTAGGAACCCTATAGAGACCCTATAGAGACCCTATAGAGACCCTAGGGACCCTATAGAGACCCTATAGAGACACTAGAGACCCTATAGAGACCCTATAGAGACCCTAGGAAACCTATAGAGACCGTATAGAGACCCTAGAGACCCTATAGAGACCCTATAGAGACCCTAGAGACCCTATAGAGACCCTAGAGAGACACTAGAGACCCTATAGAGACCCTATAGAGACCCAAGAGACCCTAGAGAGACCCTAGAGAGACCCTAGAGACCCTATAGAGACCCTATAGAGACCCTAGAGACCCTATAGAGACCCTAGGGACCCTATAGAGACCCTAGAACCCTATAGAGACCCTATAGAGACCCTAGAGACCCTATAGACACCCTAGAGAGACCCTAGAGACCCTATAGACACCTAGAGAGACCCTAGAGACACTATAGAGACCCTAGGGACCCTATAGAGACCGTAGGAATCCTATAGAGACCCTATAGAGACCCTAGGGACCCTATAGAGACCCTATAGAGGCCCTAGAGACCCTATAGAGACCCTAGAGAGACCCTAGAGACCCTATAGAGAACCTAGAGAGTCCCTAGAGACCCTATAGAGACTCTAGGGGACCCTATAGAGACCCTATAGAGACCCTATAGAGACACTAGAGGCCCTATAGAGACCCTATAGAGGCCCTAGAGACCATATAGAGACCCTAGGGAAACTATAGAGACCCTAGGAACCCTATAGAGACACTATAGAGACCCTAGGGACCCTATAGAGTCCCTATAGTGACCCCTAGAGACCCTATAGAGACCCTAGGGACCCTATAGAGACCTAGGAACCCTATAGATGCCCTATAGAGACCCCTATAGAGACCCTAGGGACCCTATAGAGACCCTATAGAGACCCTAGAGACCCTATAGAGACCCTATAGAGACACTAGAGACCCTATAGAGACCCTATAGAGACCCTAGGGAACCTATAGAGACACTAGGAACCCTATAGGGACCCTATAGAGACCCTAGGGATCCTATAGAGACCCTATAGAGACCCTAGAGACCCTATAGAGACCCTATAGAGACCCTATAGAGACCCTAGGAACCCTATAGAGACCCTAGGAACCCTATAGAGACCCTATAGAGACCCTAGGGACCCTATAGAGACCCTATAGAGACCCAAGAGACCCTAGAGAGACCCTAGAGAGACCCTAGGGACCCTATAGAGACCCTATAGAGACCCTAGAGACCCTATAGAGACCCTATAGAGACACTAGAGACCCTATAGAGACCCTATAGAGACCCTAGAGACCCTATAGAGACAATAGAGAGACCCTAGAGACCCTAGAGAGACCCTAGAGAGACCCTAGAGACCCTATAGAGACCCTAGGGACCCTATAGAGACTCTAGGAACCCTATAGAGACCCTATAGAGACCCTAGGGACCCTATAGAGACCCTATAGAGACCCTAGAGACCCTATAGTGACCCTATAGAGACCCTAGGAAACCTATAGAGACCGTATAGAGACCCTAGAGACCCTATAGAGACCCTATAGAGACCCTAGAGACCCTATAGAGACCCTAGAGAGACACTAGAGACCCTATAGAGACCCTATAGAGACCCAAGAGACCCTAGAGAGACCCTAGAGAGACCCTAGAGACCCTATAGAGACCCTATAGAGACCCTAGAGACCCTATAGAGACCCTAGGGACCCTATAGAGACCCTAGGAACCCTATAGAGACCCTATAGAGACCCTAGAGACCCTATAGAGACCCTAGAGAGACCCTAGAGACCCTATAGAGACCCTAGAGAGACCCTAGAGACCCTATAGAGACCCTAGGGACCCTATAGAGACCCTACAGAGACCCTAGGGACCCTATAGAGACCCTATAGAGACACTAGAGGCCCTATAGAGACCCTATAGAGCCCTAGAGACCATATAGAGACCCTAGGGAAACTATAGAGACCCTAGGAACCCTATAGAGACCCTATAGAGACCTAGAGACCCTATAGAGTCCCTATAGTGACCCTAGAGACCCTATAGAGACCCTAGGGACCCTATAGAGACCCTAGGAACCCTATAGAGACCCTATAGAGACCCTATAGATACCCTAGGGGCCCTATAGAGACCCTATAGAGACACTAGAGACCCTATAGAGACCCTATAGAGACCCTAGGAAACCTATAGAGACCGTATAGAGACCCTAGAGACCCTATAGAGACCCTATAGAGACCCTAGAGACCCTATAGAGACCCTAGAGAGACACTAGAGACCCTATAGAGACCCTAGAGAGACCTTAGAAACACTATAGAGACCCTAGAGACCCTATAGAGACCCTAGAGACCCCTATAGAGACCCTAGAGAGACACTAGAGACCCTATAGAGACCCGATAGAGACCCAAGAGACCCTAGAGAGACCCTAGAGAGACCCTAGAGACCCTATAGAGACCCTATAGAGACCCTAGAGACCCTATAGAGACCCTAGGGACCCTATAGAGACCCTAGGAACCCTATAGAGACCCTTTAGAGACCCTAGAGACCCTATAGAGACCTATAGAGACCCTAGAGACCCTATAGAGACCCTAGAGAGACCCTAGAGACCCTATAGAGACCCTAGAGAGACCCTAGAGACCCTATAGAGACCCTAGGGACCCTATAGAGACTCTAGGAACCCTATAGAGACCCTATAGAGACCCTAGGGACCCTATAGAGACCCTATAGAGACCCTAGAGACCCTATAGAGACCCTATAGAGACCCTAGGAACCCTATAGAGACCGTATAGAGACACTAGAGACCCTATAGAGACCCTATAGAGACCCTAGAGACCCTATAGAGACCCTAGAGAGACCCTAGGTACCCTATAGAGACCGTATAGAGACCCTAGAGACCCTATAGAGACCCTATAGAGACCCTAGAGACCCTATAGAGACCCTATAGAGACCCTAGAGACCCTATAGAGACCCTAGGGACCCTATAGAGACCCTAGGAACCCTATAGAGACCCTATAGAGACCCTAGAGACCCTATAGACACCCTAGAGAGACCCTAGAGACCCTATAGACACCCTAGAGAGACCCTAGAGACACTATAGAGACCCTAGGGACCCTATAGAGACCGTAGGAATCCTATAGAGACCCTATAGAGACACTAGGGACCCTATAGAGACCGCTATAGAGGCCCTAGAGACCCTATAGAGACCCTAGAGAGACCCTAGAGACCCTATAGAGAACCTAGAGAGTCCCTAGAGACCCTATAGAGACTCTAGGGACCCTATAGAGACCCTATAGAGACCCTAGGGACCCTATAGAGACCCTATAGAGACACTAGAGGCCCTATAGAGACCCTATAGAGGCCCTAGAGACCATATAGAGACCCTAGGGAAACTATAGAGACCCTAGGAACCCTATAGAGACACTATAGAGACCCTAGGGACCCTATAGAGTCCCTATAGTGACCCTAGAGACCCTATAGAGACCCTAGGGACCCTATAGAGACCCAAGGAACCCTATAGATGCCCTATAGAGACCCTATAGAGACCCTAGGGACCCTATAGAGACCCTATAGAGAGACCCTAGAGACCCTATAGAGACCTATAGAGACACTAGAGACCCTATAGAGACCCTATAGAGACCCTAGGGAACCTATAGAGACACTAGGAACCCTATAGGGACCCTATAGAGACCCTAGGGATCCTATAGAGACCCTATAGAGACCCTAGAGACCCTATAGAGACCCTATAGAGACCCTATAGAGACCCTAGGAACCCTATAGAGACCCTAGGAACCCTATAGAGACCCTATAGAGACCCTAGGGACCCTATAGAGACCCTATAGAGACCCAAGAGACCCTAGAGAGACCCTAGAGAGACCCTAGAGACCCTATAGAGACCCTATAGAGACCCTAGAGACCCTATAGTGACCTAGGGACCCTATAGAGACCCTATAGAGACCCTAGAGACCCTATAGAGACCCTATAGAGACACTAGAGACCCTATAGAGACCCTATAGAGACCCTAGAGACCTATAGAGACAATAGAGAGACCCTAGAGACCCTATAGAGACCCTATAGAGACCTAGAGACCCTATAGAGACCCTAGGGACCCTATAGAGACTCTAGGAACCCTATAGAGACCCTATAGAGACCCTAGGGACCCTATAGAGACCCTATAGAGACCCTAGAGACCCTATAGTGACCCTATAGAGACCCTAGGAACCCTATAGAGACCGTATAGAGACACTAGAGACCCTATAGAGACCCTATAGAGACCCTAGAGACCCTATAGAGACCCTAGAGAGACCCTAGGAACCCTATAGAGACCGTATAGAGACCCTAGAGACCCTATAGAGACCCTATAGAGACCCTAGAGACCCTATAGAGACCCTAGAGAGAACCTAGAGACCCTATAGAGACCCTAGGGACCCTATAGAGATCCTATAGAGGCCCTAGAGACCCTATAGAGACCCTAGAGAGACCCTAGAGACCCTATAGAGACCCTAGGGACCCTATAGAGACCCTACAGAGACCCTAGGGACCCTATAGAGACCCTATAGAGACACTAGAGGCCCTATAGAGACCCTATAGAGGCCCTAGAGACCATATAGAGACCCTAGGGAAACTATAGAGACCCTAGGGAACCCTATAGAGACACTTATAGAGACCCATGGACCCTATAGAGTCCCTATAGTGACCCTAGAGACCCTATAGAGACACTAGGGACCTATAGAGACCCTAGGAACCCTATAGAGACCCTATAGAGACCCTATAGAGACCCTAGGGACCCTATAGAGACCCCTATAGAGACACTAGAGACCCTATAGAGACCCTATAGAGACCCTAGGAAACCTATAGAGACCGTATAGAGACCCTAGAGACCCTATAGAGACCCTATAGAGACCCTAGAGACCCTATAGAGACCCTAGAGAGACACTAGAGACCCTATAGAGACCCTATAGAGACCCAAGAGACCCTAGAGAGACCCTAGAGAGACCCTAGAGACCCCTATAGAGACCCTATAGAGACCCTAGAGACCCTATAGAGACCCTAGGGACCCTATAGAGACCCTAGGAACCCTATAGAGACCCTATAGAGACCCTAGAGACCCTATAGAGACCCTATAGAGACCCTAGAGACCCTATAGAGACCCTAGAGAGACCCTAGAGACCCTATAGAGACCCTAGAGAGACCCTAGAGACCCTATAGAGACCCTAGGGACCCTATAGAGACTCTAGGAACCCTATAGAGACCCTATAGAGACCCTAGGGACCCTATAGAGACCCTATAGAGACCCTAGAGACCCTATAGAGACCCTATAGAGACCCTAGGAACCCTATAGAGACCGTATAGAGACACTAGAGACCCTATAGAGACCCTATAGAGACCCTAGAGACCCTATAGAGACCCTAGAGAGACCCTAGGAACCCTATAGAGACCGTATAGAGACCCTAGAGACCCTATAGAGACCCTATAGAGACCCTAGAGACCCTATAGAGACCCTAGAGAGACCCTAGAGACCCTATAGAGACCCTAGGGACCCTATAGAGACCCTAGGAACCCTATAGAGACCCCTATAGAGACCCTAGAGACCCTATAGACACCCTAGAGAGACCCTAGAGACCCTATAGACACCCTAGAGAGACCCTAGAGACACTATAGAGACCCTAGGGACCCTATAGAGACCGTAGGAATCCTATAGAGACCCTATAGAGACCCTAGGGACCCTATAGAGACCCTATAGAGGCCCTAGAGACCCTATAGAGACCCTAGAGAGACCCTAGAGACCCTATAGAGAACCTAGAGAGTCCCTAGAGACCCTATAGAGACTCTAGGGACCCTATAGAGACCCTATAGAGACCCTAGGGACCCTATAGAGACCCTATAGAGACACTAGAGGCCCTATAGAGACCCTATAGAGGCCCTAGAGACCATATAGAGACCCTAGGGAAACTATAGAGACCCTAGGAACCCTATAGAGACCCTATAGAGACCCTAGGGACCCTATAGAGTCCCTATAGTGACCCTAGAGACCCTATAGAGACCCTAGGGACCCTATAGAGACCCTAGGAACCCTATAGATGCCCTATAGAGACCCTATAGAGACCCTAGGGACCCTATAGAGACCCTATAGAGACCCTAGAGACCCTATAGAGACCCTATAGAGACACTAGAGACCCTATAGAGACCCTATAGAGACCCTAGGGAACCTATAGAGACACTAGGAACCCTATAGAGACCCTATAGAGACCCTAGGGATCCTATAGAGACCCTATAGAGACCCTAGAGACCCTATAGAGACCCTATAGAGACCCTATAGAGACCCTATAGAGACCCTAGGAACCCTATAGAGACCCTAGGAACCCTATAGAGACCCTATAGAGACCCTAGGGACCCTATAGAGACCCTATAGAGACCCAAGAGACCCTAGAGAGACCCTAGAGAGACCCTAGAGACCCTATAGAGACCCTATAGAGACCCTAGAGACCCTATAGTGACCCTAGGGACCCTATAGAGACCCTATAGAGACCCTAGAGACCCTATAGAGACCCTATAGAGACACTAGAGACCCTATAGAGACCCTATAGAGACCCTAGAGACCCTATAGAGACAATAGAGAGACCCTAGAGACCCTATAGAGACCCTAGAGAGACCCTAGAGACCCTATAGAGACCCTAGGGACCCTATAGAGACTCTAGGAACCCTATAGAGACCCTATAGAGACCCTAGGGACCCTATAGAGACCCTATAGAGACCCTAGAGACCCTATAGAGACCCTATAGAGACCCTAGGAACCCTATAGATACCGTATAGAGACCCTAGAGACCCTATAGAGACCCTATAGAGACCCTAGAGACCCTATAGAGACCCTAGAGAGACCCTAGAGACCCTATAGAGACCCTACGGGACCCTATAGAGATCCTATAGAGGCCCTAGAGACCCTATAGAGACCCTAGAGAGACCCTAGAGACCCTATAGAGACCCTAGGGACCCTATAGAGACCCTACAGAGACCCTAGGGACCCTATAGAGACCCTATAGAGACACTAGAGGCCCTATAGAGACCCTATAGAGGCCCTAGAGACCATATAGAGACCCTAGGGAAACTATAGAGACCCTAGGAACCCTATAGAGACACTATAGAGACCCATGGACCCTATAGAGTCCCTATTGTGACCCTAGAGACCCTATAGAGACACTAGGGACCCTATAGAGACCCTAGGAACCCTATAGAGACCCTATAGAGACCCTATAGAGACCCTAGGGACCCTATAGAGACCCTATAGAGACACTAGAGACCTATAGAGACCCTATAGAGACCCTAGGAAACCTATAGAGACCGTATAGAGACCCTAGAGACCCTATAGAGACCCTATAGAGACCCTAGAGACCCTATAGAGACCCTAGAGAGACACTAGAGACCCTATAGAGACCCTATAGAGACCCAAGAGACCCTAGAGAGACCCTAGAGAGACCTTAGAGACCCTATAGAGACCCTATAGAGACCCTAGAGACCCTATAGAGACCCTAGGGACCCTATAGAGACCCTAGGAACCCTATAGAGACCCTATAGAGACCCTAGAGACCCTATAGAGACCCTATAGAGACCCTAGAGACCCTATAGAGACCCTATAGAGACCCTAGAGACCCTATAGAGACCCTAGAGAGACCCTAGAGACCCTATAGAGACCCTAGAGAGACCCTAGAGACCCTATAGAGACCCTAGGGACCCTATAGAGACTCTAGGAACCCTATAGAGACCCTATAGAGACCCTAGGGACCCTATAGAGACCCTATAGAGACCCTAGAGACCCTATAGAGACCCTATAGAGACCCTAGGAACCCTATAGAGACCGTATAGAGACACTAGAGACCCTATAGAGACCCTATAGAGACCCTAGAGACCCTATAGAGACCCTAGAGAGACCCTAGGAACCCTATAGAGACCGTATAGAGACCCTAGAGACCCTATAGAGACCCTATAGAGACCCTAGAGACCCTATAGAGACCCTAGAGAGACCCTAGAGACCCTATAGAGACCCTAGGGACCCTATAGAGACCCTAGGAACCCTATAGAGACCCTATAGAGACCCTAGAGACCCTATAGACACCCTAGAGAGACCCTAGAGACCCTATAGACACCCTAGAGAGACCCTAGAGACACTATAGAGACCCTAGGGACCCTATAGAGACCGTAGGAATCCTATAGAGACCCTATAGAGACCCTAGGGACCCTATAGAGACCCTATAGAGGCCCTAGAGACCCTATAGAGACCCTAGAGAGACCCTAGAGACCCTATAGAGAACCTAGAGAGTCCCTAGAGACCCTATAGAGACTCTAGGGACCCTATAGAGACCCTATAGAGACCCTAGGAACCCTATAGAGACCGTATAGAGACACTAGAGGCCCTATAGAGACCCTATAGAGGCCCTAGAGACCATATAGAGACCCTAGGGAAACTATAGAGACCCTAGGAACCCTATAGAGACACTATAGAGACCCTAGGGACCCTATAGAGTCCCTATAGTGACCCTAGAGACCCTATAGAGACCCTAGGGACCCTATAGAGACCCTAGGAACCCTATAGATGCCCTATAGAGACCCTATAGAGACCCTAGGGACCCTATAGAGACCCTATAGAGACCCTAGAGACCCTATAGAGACCCTATAGAGACACTAGAGACCCTATAGAGACCCTATAGAGACCCTAGGGAACCTATAGAGACACTAGGAACCCTATAGAGACCCTATAGAGACCCTAGGGATCCTATAGAGACCCTATAGAGACCCTATAGAGACCCTATAGAGACCCTATAGAGACCCTATAGAGACCCTATAGAGACCCTAGGAACCCTATAGAGACCCTAGGAACCCTATAGAGACCCTATAGAGACCCTAGGGACCCTATAGAGACCCTATAGAGACCCAAGAGACCCTAGAGAGACCCTAGAGAGACCCTAGAGACCCTATAGAGACCCTATAGAGACCCTAGAGACCCTATAGTGACCCTAGGGACCCTATAGAGACCCTATAGAGACCCTAGAGACCCTATAGAGACCCTATAGAGACACTAGAGACCCTATAGAGACCCTATAGAGACCCTAGAGACCCTATAGAGACAATAGAGAGACCCTAGAGACCCTATAGAGACCCTAGAGAGACCCTAGAGACCCTATAGAGACCCTAGGGACCCTATAGAGACTCTAGGAACCCTATAGAGACCCTATAGAGACCCTAGGGACCCTATAGAGACCCTATAGAGACCCTAGAGACCCTATAGAGACCCTATAGAGACCCTAGGAACCCTATAGAGACCGTATAGAGACACTAGAGACCCTATAGAGACCCTATAGAGACCCTAGAGACCCTATAGAGACCCTAGAGAGACCCTAGGAACCCTATAGAGACCGTATAGAGACCCTAGAGACCCTATAGAGACCCTATAGAGACACTAGAGACCCTATAGAGACCCTAGAGAGACCCTAGAGACCCTATAGAGACCCTAGGGACCCTATAGAGATCCTATAGAGGCCCTAGAGACCCTATAGAGACCCTAGAGAGACCCTAGAGACCCTATAGAGACCCTAGGGACCCTATAGAGACCCTACAGAGACCCTAGGGACCCTATAGAGACCCTATAGAGACACTAGAGGCCCTATAGAGACCCTATAGAGGCCCTAGAGACCATATAGAGACCCTAGGGAAACTATAGAGACCCTAGGAACCCTATAGAGACACTATAGAGACCCTAGGGACCCTATAGAGTCCCTATAGTGACCCTAGAGACCCTATAGAGACACTAGGGACCCTATAGAGACCCTAGGAACCCTATAGAGACCCTATAGAGACCCTATAGAGACCCTAGGGACCCTATAGAGACCCTATAGAGACACTAGAGACCCTATAGAGACCCTATAGAGACCCTAGGAAACCTATAGAGACCGTATAGAGACCCTAGAGACCCTATAGAGACCCTATAGAGACCCTAGAGACCCTATAGAGACCCTAGACAGACACTAGAGACCCTATAGAGACCCTATAGAGACCCAAGAGACCCTAGAGAGACCCTAGAGAGACCCTAGAGACCCTATAGAGACCCTATATAGACCCTAGAGACCCTATAGAGACCCTAGGGACTCTATAGAGACCCTAGGAACCCTATAGAGACCCTATAGAGACCCTAGAGACCCTATAGAGACCCTATAGAGACCCTAGAGACCCTATAGAGACCCTATAGAGACCCTAGGAACCCTATAGAGACCGTATAGAGACACTAGAGACGCTATAGAGACCCTATAGAGACCCTAGAGACCCTATAGAGACCCTAGAGAGACCCTAGGAACCCTATAGAGACAGTATAGAGACCCTAGAGACCCTATAGAGACCCTATAGAGACCCTAGAGACCCTATAGAGACCCTAGAGAGACCCTAGAGACCCTATAGAGACCCTAGGACCCTATAGAGACTCTAGGAACCCTATAGAGACCCTATAGAGACCCTAGGGACCCTATAGAGACCCTATAGAGACCCTAGAGACCCTATAGAGACCCTATAGAGACCCTAGGAACCCTATAGAGACCGTATAGAGACACTAGAGACCCTATAGAGACCCTATAGAGACCCTAGAGACCCTATAGAGACCCTAGAGAGACCCTAGAGACCCTATAGAGACCCTAGGGACCCTATAGAGACCCTAGGAACCCTATAGAGACCCTATAGAGACCCTATAGAGACCCTATAGAGACCCTAGGAACCCTATAGAGACCCTAGGAACCCTATAGAGACCCTATAGAGACCCTAGGGAGCCTATAGAGACCCTATAGAGACCCAAGAGACCCTATAGAGACCCTGGAGAGACCTAGAGACCCTATAGAGACACTATAGAGATCCTAGAGACCCTATAGAGACCCTAGGGACCCTATAGAGACCCTAGGAACCCTATAGAGAACCTATAGAGACCCTAGAGACCCTATAGAGACCCTAGAGAGACCCTCGAGACCCTATAGAGACCCTAGAGAGACCCTAGAGACCCTATAGAGACCCTAGGGACCCTATAGAGACTCTAGGAACCCTATAGAGACCCTATAGAGACCCTAGGGACTCTATAGAGACCCTATAGAGACCGTAGAGACCCTATAGAGACCCTATAGAGACCCTAGGAACCCTATAGAGACCGTATAGAGACCCTAGAGACCCTATAGAGACCCTAGAGAGACCCTAGAGACCCTATAGAGACCCTAGGGACCCTATAGAGACCCTAGGAACCCTATAGAGACCCTATAGAGACCCTAGAGACCCTATAGACACCCTAGAGAGACCCTAGAGACCCTATAGAGACCCTAGAGAGACCGTAGAGACACTATAGAGACCCTAGGGACCCTATAGAGACTCTAGGAATCCTATAGAGACCCTATAGAGACCCTAGGGACCCTATAGAGACCCTATAGAGGCCCTAGAGACCCTGTAGAGACCCTAGAGAGACCCTAGAGACCCTATAGAGACCCTAGGGACCCTATAGAGACCCTATAGAGACCCGAGGGACCGAGGAGGCTCGGTGTCAGATTCAAACCGGCCATCAAGGGCCACTCTCGATCAGTTGCTGAGGTGAGCAGCTTGCGAGAGGACGCCTGCAACACCGGAGCGGAGAGGGGAGAGATCAGCGTCCGGGAGCCTCAGCTCAGAGCGACAAGAGCCACTGAGGAGGGAGCCTCAAGGCCTCAACAGGACTGGCCCAGGACTCGGAAGCTCAGCTCCCGCGAGGGGCTGACTCACAGGGGGCGGAGCCAGGAGGAGTGGCACCAGCTGGGAGTGGCTAAAAACCTTCCCAGGGAGCGCGGCGAGCAGAGCCGGCAAACAGAGAGCGTCGAGGCAGGGGAGCGGGCAGGGGAGCGGGCAGGGAAGCGTTCCAACCGCCTCATGGAGAGGACTCGCCTGGAGTACAGGAGGGGAAGGAGTGCTGAGGGACGTAGACGGATTGATTGACCAGATAGATCATGGTTACAACACGATCGAAAGCTGCAGTGAGTACTAATGTGGGTATCCAGACTGAGCCTTCCTGCAGACATGCAGCTGTGCAGGTCTCTGGCTGCAGCGAATGCCTGAGCCTGGCACTTGTATTGGAGGGAGCCAGTGACACTGCTTGTGTTCGCTGTGAGCAAATAACTGACCTGCTCAGGCAGGTGGCTGAACTGAGGGAGGAGGTAGAAAGGTTGAGAGCCATTAGAGAGTGTGAAAGTGAAATAGATTGGTGGAACCACACCCTAAGGCAAGGGCAGAGGGAAGTGGTTCTATAAGTTATGGATCCCCTTCCCTCCTACCATCAGACAGAAGGAGAGAGCTCAATGGACAAGGATGGCTGGAGGGAGGTTCCTCCTCGGAGAGGTAAGCGAAAACCCTCACAATCCCTTCCTCCCTCCCAGTTGCCCTTGAATAACAGGTACGAGGTCTTGGAAGTTCAGGGCCAGGTGAATGGAGATGGAGAGGCAAATCTATCTAGTGAGTCACCCAGGGCTAGTCACTCACCCACATACCTCAGAACTTCCCCAACCAAGAAGAAAAGAAGAGTAATTGTGGTGGGTGACTCCCTTCTGAGGGGAACAGAAGGGCCCATTTGTCGACCGGATCCACCCCACAGGGAGGTCTGCTGCCTGCCTGGGGCTCGGGTTAGAGATGTTAAAAAGAAGCTCTCTGAACTGGTGCAGCCGTCTGACTACTACCAGAATCTAGCTGGAGGTCTGTGACTAGTGGAGTTCCTCAGGGGTCGGTGCTGGGGCCGGTGCTGTTTAATATTTTCATCAATGACCTGGATGAGGGAACTGAGTGCACCCTCAGCAAGTTCGCTGATGACACAAAACTGGGAGGAGTGGCTGACACACCAGAGGACTGTGCTGCCATTCAGCGAGACCTGGACAGGCTGGAGAGTTGGGCGGGGAGAAACTTGATGAAATTTAACAAGGGCAAGTGTAGAGTCTTGCATCTGGGGAAGAACAACCCCATGTACCAGTACAGGTTGGGGGTTGACCTGCTGGAAAGTAGCGAAGGGGAAAGGGACCTGGGGGTCCTGGTGGATAGGAGGATGACCATGAGCCAGCAATGTGCTCTTGTGGCCAAGAAGGCAAATGGCATCTTAGGGTGCATTAGAAAGGGAGTGGTTAGTAGGTCAAGAGAGGTTCTCCTCCCCCTCTACTCAGCCTTGGTGAGGCCGCATCTGGAATATTGCGTCCAGTTCTGGGCCCCTCTGTTCAAGAAGGACAGGGAATTGCTTGAAGGAGTCCAGCGCAGAGCCACAAAGATGATTAAGGGAGTGGAACATCTCCCTTATGAGGAGAGGCTGAGGGAGCTGGGTCTCTTTAGCTTGGAGAAGAGGAGACTGAGGGGTGACCTCATCAATGTTTACAAATATGTAAAGGGTAGGTGTCAGGATGATGGAGCTAGGCTTTTTTCAGTGATATCCAGTGATAGGACAAGGGGCAATGGGTGTAAACTGGAGCATAGGAAGTTCCACGTTAACATCAGGAAGAACTTCTTTACTGTAAGAGTGACAGAGCGCTGGAACAGGTTGCCCAGGGGGGTTGTGGAGTCTCCTACACTGGAGATATTCAAGGCCCGCCTGGACAAGTTCCTGTGTGATGTACTGTAGGTTACCCTGCTCTTGCAGGGGGGTTGGACTAGATGATCTTTTGAGGTCCCTTCCAACCCTTGGGATTCTGTGATTCTGTGATTCTGTGATTCTATAGGGTCTCTATAGGGTTCCTAGGGTCTCTCTAGGGTCTCTATAGGGTCTCTAGGGTCTCTATAGTGTCTCTATAGGATCTCTATAGGGTCCCTAGGGTCTCTATAGGGTCTCTATAGGGTTCCTAGGGTCTCTCTAGGGTCTCTATAGGGTCTCTAGGGTCTCTATAGTGTCTCTATAGGATCTCTATAGGGTCCCTAGGGTCTCTATAGGGTCTCTATAGGGTTCCTAGAGTCTCTATAGGGTCCCTAGGGTCTCTCTAGGGTCTCTATAGGGTCTCTAGGGTCTCTATAGGGTCTCTATAGGGTCCCTAGGGTCTCTATAGGGTATCTATAGGGTTCCTAGGGCTCTATATGGTCTCTATAGGGTCTCTATAGGGTCTCTAGTGTCTCTATAGTGTCTCTATAGGGTCTCTAGTGTATCTATAGGGTCTCTATAGGGTCCCTAGGGTCTCTATAGGGTCTCTATAGACTTCCTAGGGTCTCTATAGGGTCCCTAGGGTCTCTATAGGGTCTCTAGGGTCTCTCTAGGGTCTCTAGGGTCTCTCTATGGTCTCTATAGGGTCTCTAGGGTCTCTCTAGGGTCTCTATAGGGTCTCTAGGGTCTCTATAGGGTCTCTATAGGGTCCCTAGTGTCTCTATAGGGTCTCTATAGGATCCCTAGGGTCTCTATAGGGTCTCTATAGGGTTCCTAGGGTCTCTATAGGTTTCCTAGGGTCTCTATAGGGTTTCTATAGGGTCTCTAGGGTCTCTATAGGGTCTCTATAGGATCCCTAGGGTCTCTATAGGGTCTCTATAGGGTTCCTAGGGTCTCTATAGGTTCCCTAGGGTCTCTATAGGGTCTCTAGGGTCTCTATAGGGTCTCTATAGGGTCTCTAGTGTCTCTATAGGGTCTCTATAGGGTCCCTACGGTCTCTATAGGGTCTCTATAGGGTTCCTAGGGTCTCTATAGGGTCTCTATAGGGTCTCTAGGGTCTCTATAGGGTCTCTATAGGGTTCCTAGGGTCTCTATATGCTCCCTAGGGACTCTATAGGGTTCCTAGGGTCTCTATAGGGTCTCTATAGGGTCCCTAGGGTCTCAATAGGGTCTCTATAGGGTCCCTAGGGTCTCTATAGGGTCCCTAGGGTCTCTATAGGGTCTCTAAGGTCTCTCTAGGGTCTCTATAGGGTCTCTAGGGTCTCTCTAGGGTCTCTATAGGGTCCCTAGGGTCTCTATAGGGTCTCTATAGGGTTCCTAGGGTCTCTATAGTGTCTCTATAGGGTCTCTAGGGTCTCTATAGGGTCTCTATAGGGTCTCAAGTGCCTCTATAGGGTCTCTATAGGGTCCCTAGGGTCTCTATAGGGTCTCTATAGGGTCTCTATAGGGTTCCTAGGGTCTCTATAGGGTCACTAGGGTCTCTATAGGGTCTCTAGGGTCTCTCTAGGGTCTCTAGGGTCTCTCTATGGTCTCTATAGGGTCTCTAGGGTCTCTCTAGGGTCTCTATAGGGTCTCTAGGGTCTCTATAGGGTCTCTATAGGGTCCCTAGTGTCTCTATAGGGTCTCTATAGGATCCCTAGGGTCTCTATAGGGTCTCTATAGGGTTCCTAGGGTCTCTATAGGTTCCCTAGGGTCTCTATAGGGTTTCTATAGGGTCTCTAGGGTCTCTATAGGGTCTCTATAGGATCCCTAGGGTCTCTATAGGGTCTCTATAGGGTTCCTAGGGTCTCTATAGGTTCCCTAGGGTCTCTATAGGGTCTCTAGGGTCTCTATAGGGTCTCTATAGGGTCTCCAGTGTCTCTATAGGGTCTCTATAGGGTCCCTACGGTCTCTATAGGGTCTCTATAGGGTTCCTAGGGTCTCTATAGGGTCTCTATAGGGTCTCTAGGGTCTCTATAGGGTCTCTATAGGGTTCCTAGGGTCTCTATATGCTCCCTAGGGACTCTATAGGGTTCCTAGGGTCTCTATAGGGTCTCTATAGGGTCTCTAGTGTCTCTATAGGGTCTCTATAGGGTCCCTAGGGTCTCAATAGGGTCTCTATAGGGTCCCTAGGGTCTCTATAGGGTCCCTAGGGTCTCTATAGGGTCTCTAAGGTATCTCTAGGGTCTCTATAGGGTCTCTAGGGTCTCTCTAGGGTCTCTATAGGGTCCCTAGGGTCTCTATAGGGTCTCTATAGGGTTCCTAGGGTCTCTATAGTGTCTCTATAGGGTCTCTAGGGTCTCTATAGGGTCTCTATAGGGTCTCAAGTGCCTCTATAGGGTCTCTATAGGGTCCCTAGGGTCTCTATAGGGTCTCTATAGGGTCTCTATAGGGTTCCTAGGGTCTCTATAGGGTCCCTAGGGTCTCTATAGGGTCTCTAGGGTCACTATAGGGACTCTATAGGGTCCCTAGGGTCTCTATAGGGTCTCTATAGGGTTCCTAGGGCCTCTATAGGGTCTCTAGGGCCTCTATAGGGTCTCTAGGGCCTCTATAGGGTCTCTATAGGGCCTCTAGTGTCTCTATAGGGTCTCTATAGGGTCCCTAGGGTCTCTATAGTGTCTCTAGGGTCTCTCTAGGGTCTCTATAGGGTCTCTAGGGTCTCTATAGTGTCTCTATAGGGTCTCTATAGGGTCCCTAGGGTCTCTATAGGGTCTCTATAGGGTTCCTAGAGTCTCTATAGGGTCCCTAGGGTCTCTCTAGGGTCTCTAGGGTCTCTCTAGGGTCTCTATAGGGTCTCTAGGGTCTCTATAGGGTCTCTATAGGGTCCCTAGGGTCTCTATAGGGTATCTATAGAGTTCCTAGGGCTCTATATGGTCTCTATAGGGTCTCTATAGGGTCTCTAGTGTCTCTATAGTGTCTCTATAGGGTCTCTAGTGTATCTATAGGGTCTCTATAGGGTCCCTAGGGTCTCTATAGGGTCTCTATAGGGTCCCTAGGGTCTCTATAGGGTCTCTAGGGTCTCTCTAGGGTCTCTAGGGTCTCTCTATGGTCTCTATAGGGTCTCTAGGGTCTCTCTAGGGTCTCTATAGGGTCTCTAGGGTCTCTATAGGGTCTCTATAGGGTCTCAAGTGCCTCTATAGGGTCTCTATAGGGTCCCTAGGGTCTCTATAGGGTCTCTATAGGGTCTCTATAGGGTTCCTAGGGTCTCTATAGGGTCCCTAGGGTCTCTATAGGGTCTCTAGGGTCACTATAGGGACTCTATAGGGTCCCTAGGGTCTCTATAGGGTCTCTATAGGGTTCCTAGGGTCTCTATAGGTTCCCTAGGGTCTCTATAGGGTCTCTAGGGCCTCTATAGGGTCTCTAGGGCCTCTATAGGGTCTCTATAGGGCCTCTAGTGTCTCTATAGGGTCTCTATAGGGTCCCTAGGGTCTCTATAGTGTCTCTAGGGTCTCTCTAGGGTCTCTATAGGGTCTCTAGGGTCTCTATAGTGTCTCTATAGGGTCTCTATAGGGTCCCTAGGGTCTCTATAGGGTCTCTATAGGGTTCCTAGAGTCTCTATAGGGTCCCTAGGGTCTCTATAGGGTCTCTAGGGTCTCTCTAGGGTCTCTATAGGGTCTCTAGGGTCTCTATAGGGTCTCTATAGGGTCCCTAGGGTCTCTATAGGGTATCTATAGGGTTCCTAGGGCTCTATATGGTCTCTATAGGGTCTCTATAGGGTCTCTAGTGTCTCTATAGTGTCTCTATAGGGTCTCTAGTGTATCTATAGGGTCTCTATAGGGTCCCTAGGGTCTCTATAGGGTCTCTATAGACTTCCTAGGGTCTCTATAGGGTCCCTAGGGTCTCTATAGGGTCTCTAGGGTCTCTCTAGGGTCTCTAGGGTCTCTCTATGGTCTCTATAGGGTCTCTAGGGTCTCTCTAGGGTCTCTATAGGGTCTCTAGGGTCTCTATAGGGTCTCTATAGGGTCCCTAGTGTCTCTATAGGGTCTCTATAGGATCCCTAGGGTCTCTATAGGGTCTCTATAGGGTTCCTAGGGTCTCTATAGGTTCCCTAGGGTCTCTATAGGGTTTCTATAGGGTCTCTAGGGTCTCTATAGGGTCTCTATAGGATCCCTAGGGTCTCTATAGGGTCTCTATAGGGTTCCTAGGGTCTCTATAGGTTCCCTAGGGTCTCTATAGGGTCTCTAGGGTCTCTATAGGGTCTCTATAGGGTCTCTAGTGTCTCTATAGGGTCTCTATAGGGTCCCTAGGGTCTCTATAGGGTCTCTATAGGGTTCCTAGGGTCTCTATAGGGTCTCTATAGGGTCTCTAGGGTCTCTATAGGGTCTCTATAGGGTTCCTAGGGTCTCTATATGCTCCCTAGGGACTCTATAGGGTTCCTAGGGTCTCTATAGGGTCTCTATAGGGTCTCTAGTGTCTCTATAGGGTCTCTATAGGGTCCCTAGGGTCTCAATAGGGTCTCTATAGGGTCCCTAGGGTCTCTATAGGGTCCCTAGGGTCTCTATAGGGTCTCTAAGGTCTCTCTAGGGTCTCTATAGGGTCTCTAGGGTCTCTCTAGGGTCTCTATAGGGTCCCTAGGGTCTCTATAGGGCCTCTATAGGGTTCATAGGGTCTCTATAGTGTCTCTATAGGGTCTCTAGGGTCTCTATAGGGTCTCTATAGGGTCTCAAGTGCCTCTATAGGGTCTCTATAGGGTCCCTAGGGTCTCTATAGGGTCTCTATAGGGTCTCTATAGGGTTCCTAGGGTCTCTATAGGGTCCCTAGGGTCTCTATAGGGTCTCTAGGGTCACTATAGGGACTCTATAGGGTCCCTAGGGTCTCTATAGGGTCTCTATTGGGTTCCTAGGGTCTCTATAGGTTCCCTAGGGTCTCTATAGGGCCTCTAGGGCCTCTATAGGGTCTCTATAGAGTTCCTAGGGTCTCTATAGGGTCTCTATAGGCTCCCTAGGGTCTCTATAGGGTCTCTAGGGTCTCTCTAGGGTCTCTATAGGGTCTCTAGTGTCTCTATAGGGTCTCTATAGGGTCTCTAGGGTCTCTCTAGGGTCTCTATAGGGTCTCTAGGGTCTCTATACGGTCTCTATAGGGTCCCTAGGGTCTCTATAGGGTCTCTATAGGGTTCCTAGGGTCTCTATAGGGTCTCTAGGGTCTCTATAGTGTCTCTAGGGTCTCTCTAGGGTCTCTATAGGGTCTCTAGGGTCTCTATAGGGTCTCTATAGGGTTCCTAGGGTCTCTATAGGGTCTCTATAGGGTCTCTATAGGGTCTCTAGGGTCTCTATAGGGTCTCTATAGGGTCCCTAGGGTCTCTATAGGGTCTCTATAGGGTCTCTATAGGGTCTCCAGGGTCTCTATAGGGTCTCTATAGGGTCCCTAGGGTCTCTATAGGGTCTCTATAGGGTTCCTAGGGTCTCTATAGGGTCCCTAGGGTCTCTATAGCGTCTCTAGGGTCTCTATAGTGTCTCTACAGGGTCTCTAGTGTCTCTATAGGGTCTCTATAGGGTCCCTAGGGTCTCTATAGGGTCTCTATAGGGTTCCTAGGGTCTCTATAGGGTCCCTAGGGTCTCTATAGGGTCTCTATAGGGTTCCTAGGGTCTCTATAGGGTCTCTAGGGTCTCTCTAGGGTCTCTATAGGGTCTCTAGGGTCTCTCTAGGGTCTCTATAGGGTCTCTTGGGTCCCTATAGGGTCTCTATAGGGTCCCTAGGGACTCTATAGGGTCTCTATAGGGTTCCTAGGGTCTCTATAGGGTCCCTAGGGTCTCTATAGTGTCTCTAGGGTCTCTCTAGGGTCTCTATAGGGTCTCTAGGGTCTCTATAGGGTCTCTATATGGTCCCTAGGGTCTCTATAGGGTCTCTATAGGGTTCCTAGAGTCTCTATAGGGTCCCTAGGGTCTCTATAGGGTCTCTAGGGTCTCTCTAGGGTCTCTATAGGGTCTCTAGGGTCTCTATAGGGTCTCTATAGGGTCCCTAGGGTCTCTATAGGGTATCTATAGGGTTCCTAGGGCTCTATATGGTCTCTATAGGGTCTCTATAGGGTCTCTAGTGTCTCTATAGTGTCTCTATAGGGTCTCTAGTGTATCTATAGGGTCTCTATAGGGTCCCTAGGGTCTCTATAGGGTCTCTATAGAGTTCCTAGGGTCTCTATAGGGTCCCTAGGGTCTCTATAGTGTCTCTAGGGTCTCTCTAGGGTCTGTAGGGTCTCTCTATGGTCTCTATAGGGTCTCTAGGGTCTCTATAGGGTCTCTAGGGTCTCTATAGGGTCTCTATAGGGTCCCTAGTGTCTCTATAGGGTCTCTATAGGATCCCTAGGGTCTCTATAGGGTCTCTATAGGGTTCCTAGGGTCTCTATAGGGTCCCTAGGGTCTCTATAGTGTCTATAGGGTCTCTAGGGTCTCTATAGTGTCTCTATAGGGTCTCTATAGGGTCTCTATAGGGTTCCTAGAGTCTCTATAGGGTCCCTAGGGTCTCTATAGGGTCTCTAGGGTCTCTCTAGGGTCTCTATAGGGTCTCTAGGGTCTCTATAGGGTCTCTATAGGATCCCTAGGGTCTCTATAGGGTATCTATAGGGTTCCTAGGGCTCTATATGGTCTCTATAGGGTCTCTATAGGGTCTCTAGTGTCTCTATAGTGTCTCTATAGGGTCTCTAGTGTCTCTATAGGGTCTCTATAGGGTCCCTAGGGTCTCTATAGGGTCTCTATAGACTTCCTAGGGTCTCTATAGGGTCCCTAGGGTCTCTATAGGGTCTCTAGGGTCTCTCTAGGGTCTCTAGGGTCTCTCTATGGTCTCTATAGGGTCTCTAGGGTCTCTCTAGGGTCTCTATAGGGTCTCTAGGGTCTCTGTAGGGTCTCTATAGGGTCCCTAGTGTCTCTATAGGGTCTCTATAGGATCCCTAGGGTCTCTATAGGGTCTCTATAGGGTTCCTAGGGTCTCTATAGGTTCCCTAGGGTCTCTATAGGGTCTCTATAGGATCCCTAGGGTCTCTATAGGGTCTCTATAGGGTTCCAAGGGTCTCTATAGGTTCCCTAGGGTCTCTATAGGGTCTCTATAGGGTCTCTAGTGTCTCTATAGGGTCTCTATAGGGTCCCTAGGGTCTCTATAGGGTCTCTATAGGGTTCCTAGGGTCTCTATAGGGTCTCTATAGGGTCTCTAGGGTCTCTATAGGGTCTCTATAGGGTTCCTAGGGTCTCTATATGCTCCCTAGGGACTCTATAGGGTCTCTAGGGTCTCTCTAGGGTCTCTATAGGGTCTCTTGGGTCTCTATAGGGTCTCTATAGGGTCCCTAGGGTCTCTATAGGGTCTCTATAGGGTTCCTAGGGTCTCTATAGTGTTCCTAGGGTCTCTATAGGGTCTCTATAGGGTCTCTATAGGGTCTCTAGGGTCTCTATAGGGTCTCTATAGGATCCCTAGGGTCTCTATAGGGTCTCTATAGGGTTCCTAGTGTCTCTATAGGTTCCCTAGGGTCTCTATAGGGTCTCTATAGGGTCTCTAGTGTCTCTATAGGGTCTCTATAGGGTCCCTAGGGTCTCTATAGGGTCTCTATAGGGTTCCTAGGGTCTCTATAGGGTCTCTAGGGTCTCTCTGGGGTCTCTCTAGGGTCTCTAGGGTCTCTCTAGGGTCTCTATAGGGTCTCTAGGGTCTCTATAGGGTCTCTATAGGGTCTCTAGGGTCTCTATACGGTCTCTATAGGGTTCCTAGGGTCTCTATATAGTCTCTATAGGGTGTCTAGTGTCTCTATAGGGTCTCTATAGGGTCCCTAGGGTCTCTATAGGGTCTGTATAGGGTCTCTAGTGTCTCTATAGGGTCTCTATAGGGTCCTAGGGTCTCTATAGGGTCTCTATAGGGTTCCTAGGGTCTCTATAGGGTCTCTATAGGGTTCCAAGGGTCTCTATAGGGTCTCTATAGGGTTCCTAGGCTCTCTATAGGTTCCCTAGGGACTCTATAGTGTTCCTAGGGTCTCTATAGGGTCTCTATAGGGACTCTAGTGTCTCTATAGGGTCTCTATAGGGTCCCTAGGGTCTCTATAGGGTCTCTAAGGTCTCTCTAGGGTCTCTATAGGGTCTCTAGGGTCTCTCTAGGGTCTCTATATGGTCTCTAGGGTCTCTATAGGGTCTCTATAGGGTCTCTATAGGGTCTCTATAGGGTCTCTATAGGGTCTCTATAGGGTCTCTATAGGGTCTCTAGGGTCTCTATACGGTCTCTATAGGTTTCCTAGGGTCTCTATAGGGTATCTATAGGGTCTCTAGTGTCTCTATAGGGTCTCTATAGGGTCCCTAGGGTCTCTATAGGGTCTCTATAGGGTCTCTATAGGGTCTCTAGGGTCTCTCTAGGGTCTCTATAGGGTCTCTAGGGTCTCTATAGGGTCTCTATAGGGTCTCTAGTGTCTGTATAGCGTCTCTATAGGGTCCCTAGGGTCTCTATAGGGTCTCTATAGGGTTCCTAGGGTCTCTATAGGGTCCCTAGGGTCTCTATAGGGTCTCTAGGGTCACTATAGGGACTCTATAGGGTCCCTAGGGAATCTATAGGGTCTCTATAGGGTTCCTAGGAAATCTATAGGGTCTCTATAGGGTCCCTAGGGTCTCTATAGGGTCTCTATAGGGTTCCTAGGGTCTCTATAGGGTCCCTAGGGTCTCTATAGTGTCTCTAGGGTCTCTCTAGGCTCTCTATAGGGTCTCTATAGGGTCTCTAGGGTCTCTATAGGGTCTCTATAGGGTCTCTAGGGTCTCTATACGGTCTCTATAGGTTTCCTAGGTACTCTATAGGGTCTCTATAGGGTCTCTATAGGGTCTCTAGGGTCTTTATACGGTCTCTATAGGTTTCCTAGGGTCTCTAGGGTCTCTATAGGGTCTCTATAGGGTCTCTAGTGTCTCTATAGGGTCTCTATAGGGTCCCTAGGATCTCTATAGGGTCTCTATAGGGTCCCTAGGGTCTCTATAGGGTCTCTCTAGGGTCTCTATAGGGTCTCTAGGGTCTCTATAGGGTCTCTATAGGGTTCCTAGGGTCTCTGTAGGTTCCCTAGGGTCTCTATAGGGTCTCTAGGGTCACTATAGGGACTCTATAGGGTCCCTAGGGTCTCTATAGGGTCTCTATAGGGTTCCTAGGGTCTCTATAGGGTTCCTAGGGTCTCTATAGGTTCCCTAGGGTCTCTCTAGGGTCTCTAGGGTCTCTATAGGGTCTCTATAGGGTCTCTAGGGTCTCTATAGGGTCTCTATAGGGTCTCTAGGGTCTCTATAGGGTCTCTATAGGGTCTCTAGTGTCTCTATAGGGTCTCTATAGGGTCCCTAGGGTCTCTATAGGGTCTCTATAGGGTTCCTAGGGTCTCTATAGGGTCTCTATAGGGTCTCTAGTGTCTCTATAGGGTCTCTATAGGGTCCCTAGGGTCTCTATAGGGTCTCTATAGGGTCTCTATAGGGTTCCTAGGGTCTCTATAGGGTCCCTAGGGTCTCTATAGGGTCTCTAGGGTCACTATAGGGACTCTATAGGGTCCCTAGGGTCTCTATAGGGTCTCTATAGGGTTCCTAGGGTCTCTATAGGTTCCCTAGGGTCTCTATAGGGTCTCTAGGGCCTCTATAGGGTCTCTATAGGGTCCCTAGGGTCTCTCTAGTGTCTCTATAGGGTCTCTAGGGTCTCTCTTGGGTCTCTATAGGGTCTCTAAGGTCTCTCTAGGGTCTCTATAGGGTCTCTAGGGTCTCTATACGGTCTCTATAGGGTTCCTAGGGTCTCTATAGGGTCTCTATAGGGTCTCTAGGGCCTCTATAGGGTCTTTATAGGGTCCCTAGGGTCTCTGTAGGGTCTCTGTAGGGTTCCTAGGGTCTCTATAGGGTCTCTCTAGGGTCTCTGTAGGGTCTCTAGGTTCTCTCTAGGGTCTCTATAGGGTCTCTAGGGTCTCTATAGGGTCTCTATAGGGTCCCTAGGGTCTCTATAGGGTCTCTATAGGGTTCCTAGAGTCTCTATAGGGTCCCTAGGGTCTCTATAGGGTCTCTAGGGTCTCTCTAGGGTCTCTCTAGGGTCTCTAGGGTCTCTATAGGGTCTCTATAGGGTCTCTATAGGGTCTCTATAGGGTCCCTAGGGTCTCTATAGGGTCTCTATAGGGTTCCTAGGGTCTCTATAGGGTCTCTAGGGTCTCTATAGGGTCTCTAGGGACACTCTAGGGTCTCTATAGGGTCTCTATAGGGTCTCTTGGGTCTCTATAATGTCTCTAGTGTCTCTATAGGGTCTCTATAGGGTCCCTAGGGTCTCTATAGGGTCTCTCTAGGGTCTCTATAGGGTCTCTAGGGTCTCTATAGGGTCTCTATAGGGTTCCTAGGGTCTCTATAGGGTTCCTAGGGTCTCTATAGGGTCTCTATAGGGTTCCTAGGGTCTCTATAGGGTCTCTAGGGTCTCTCTAGGGTCTCTATAGGGTCTCTTGGGTCTCTATAGGGTCTCTAGTGTCTCTATAGGGTCTCTATAGGGTCCCTAGGGTCTCTATAGGGTCTCTATAGGATCCCTAGGGTCTCTATAGGGTCTCTATAGGGTTCCTAGAGTCTCTATAGGTTCCCTAGGGTCTCTATAGGGTCTCTATAGGGTCTCTAGGGTCTCTCTAGGGTCTCTATAGGATCCCTAGGGTCTCTATAGGGTCTCTATAGGGTTCCTAGGGTCTCTATAGGTTCCCTTGGGTCTCTATAGGGTCTCTAGGGTCTCTATAGGGTCTCTATAGGGTCCCTAGGGTCTCTATAGGGTCTCTATAGGGTTCCTAGGGTCTCTATAGGGTCTCTAGGGTCACTCTAGGGTCTCTATAGGGTCTCTTGGGTCTCTATAGGGTCTCTAGTGTCTCTATAGGGTCTCTATAGGGTCCCTAGGGTCTCTATAGGGTCTCTATAGGGTCTCTAGGGTCTCTATAGGGTCTCTATAGGGTCCCTAGGGTCTCTATAGGGTCTCTATAGGGTCCCTAGGGTCTCTATAGGGTCTCTATAGGGTCCCTAGGGTCTCTCTAGGGTCTCTATAGGGTCTCTAGGGTCTCTATACGGTCTCTATAGGGTTCCTAGGGTCTCTATACGGTCTCTATAGGGTCTCTAGGGCCTCTATAGGGTCACTATAGGGTCCCTAGGGTCTCTATAGGGTCTCTATAGGGTTCCTAGGGTCTCTATAGGGTCCCTATGGTCTCTATAGGGTCTCTAGGGTCTCTCTAGGGTCTCTCTAGGGTCTCTAGGGTCTCTCTAGGGTCTCTATAGGGTTCCTAGGGTCTCTATAGGGTCCCTAGGGTCTGTATAGGGTCTCTATAGGGTTCCTAGGGTCTCTATAGGTTCCCTAGGGTCTCTGTAGGGTCTCTAGGGTCTCTCTAGGGTCTCTATAGGGTTCCTAGGGTCTCTATAGGGTCTCTAGGGTCTCTCTAGGGTCTCTATAGGGTCTCTTGGGTCTCTATAGTGTCTCTAGTGTCTCTATAGGGTCTCTATAGGGTCCCTAGGGTCTCTATAGGGTCTCTATAGGATCCCTAGGGTCTCTATAGGGTCTCTATAGGGTTCCTACGGTCTCTATAGGTTCCCTAGGGTCTCTATAGGGTCTCTATAGGGTCTCTAGGGTCTCTATAGGGTCTCTATAGGATCCCTAGGGTCTCTATAGGGTCTCTATAGGGTTCCTAGGGTCTCTATAGGTTCCCTAGGGTCTCTATAGGGTCTCTAGGGTCTCTATAGGGTCTCTATAGGGTCTCTTGTGTCTCTATAGGGTCTCTATAGGGTTCCTAGGGTCTCTATAGGTTCCCTAGGTTCTCTATAGGGTCCCTAGGGTCTCTATAGGGTCTCTATAGGGTTCCTAGGGTCTCGATAGGGTCTCTATAGTGTCTCTAGAGTCTCTCTAGGGTCTCTATAGGGTCCCTAGGGTCTCTATAGGGTCTCTATAGGGTTCCTAGGGTCTCTATAGGGTCCCTAGGGTCTCTATAGGGTCTCTAGGGTCTCTCTAGGGTCTCTATGGGGTCTCTAGGGTCTCTCTAGGGTCTCTATAGGGTCTCTAGGGTCTCTATACGGTCTCTATAGATTTCCTAGGGTCTCTATAGGGTCTCTATAGGGTCTCTAGTGTCTCTATAGGGTCTCTATAGGGTCCCTAGGGTCTCTATAGGGTCTCTATAGGGTCTCTATAGGGTTCCTAGGGTCTCTATAGGGTCTCTAGGGTCACTATAGGGACTCTATAGGGTCCCTAGGGTCTCTATAGGGTCTCTATAGGGTTCCTAGGGTCTCTATAGGTTCCCTAGGGTCTCTATAGGGTCTCTAGGGCCTCTATAGGGTATCTATAGGGTCTCTAGTGTATCTATAGGGTCTCTATAGGGTTCCTAGGGTCTCTATAGGGTCTCTAAGGTCTCTCTAGGGTCTCTATAGGGTCTCTAGGGTCTCTCTAGGGTCTCTATAGGGTCTCTAGGGTCTCTATAGGGTCTCTATAGGGTCTCTAGGGTCTCTATACGGTCTCTATAGGTTTCCTAGGGTCTCTATAGGGTCTCTATAGGGTCTCTATAGGGTTCCTAGGGTCTCTATAGGGTCCCTAGGGTCTCTATAGGGTCTTTAGGGTCACTATAGGGACTCTATAGGGTCCCTAGGGTCTCTATAGGGTCTCTATAGGGTTCCTAGGATCTCTATAGGGTTCCTAGGGTCTCTATAGGGTCCCTAGGGTCTCTATAGGGTCTCTATAGGGTTCCTAGGGTCTCTATAGGGTCTCTAGGGTCACTCTAGGTTCTCTATAGGGTCTCTTGGGTCTCTATAGGGTCTCTAGTGTCTCTATAGGGTCTCTATAGGGTCCCTAGGGTCTCTATAGGGTCTCTATAGGGTCTCTATAGGGTCCCTAGGGTCTCTATAGGGTCTCTATAGGGTTCCTAGGGTCTCTATAGGTTCCCTAGGGTCTCTATAGGGTCTCTAGGGTCTCTCTAGGGTCTCTATAGGGTCTCTAGGTTCTCTATAGGGTCTCTATAGGGTTCCTATGGTCTGTATAGGGTCCCTAGGGTCTCTATAGAGTCTCTATAGGGTTCCTAGGGTCTCTATAGGGTCTCTAGGTTCTCTCTAGGGTCTCTGTAGGGTCTCTTGGGTCTCTATAGGGTCTCTAGTGTCTCTATAGGGTCTCTATAGGGTCCCTAGGGTCTCTATAGGGTCTCTATAGGATCCCTAGGGTCTCTATAGGGTCTCTATAGGGTTCCTAGGGTCTCTATAGGTTCCCTAGGGTCTCTATAGGGTCTCTATAGGGTCTCTAGGGTCTCTATAGGGTCTCTATAGGATCCCTAGGGTCTCTATAGGGTCTCTATAGGGTTCCTAGGGTCTCTATAGATTCCCTAGGGTCTCTATAGGGTCTCTAGGGTCTCTATAGGGTCTCTATAGGGTCTCTAGTGTCTCTATAGGGTCTCTATAGGGTCCCTAGGGTCTCTATAGGGTCTCTATAGGGTTCCTAGGGTCTCTATAGGGTCTCTATAGGGTCTCTAGGGTCTCTATAGGGTCTCTATAGGGTCCCTCGGGTCTCTATAGGGTCTCTAAGGTCTCTCTAGGGTCTCTATAGGGTCTCTAGGGTCTCTCTAGGGTATCTATAGGGTCTCTAGGGTCTCTATAGGGTCTCTATAGGGTCTCTAGGGTCTCTATACGGTCTCTATAGGTTTCCTAGGGTCTCTATAGGGTCTCTATAGGGTCTCTAGGGTCTCTATAGGGTCTCTATAGGGTCCCTAGGGTCTCTATAGGGTCTCTAAGGTCTCTCTAGGGTCTCTATAGGGTCTCTAGGGTCTCTCTAGGGTATCTATAGGGTCTCTAGGGTCTCTATAGGGTCTCTATAGGGTCTCTAGGGTCTCTATACGGTCTCTATAGGTTTCCTAGGGTCTCTATAGGGTCTCTATAGGGTCTCTATAGGGTTCCTAGGGTCTCTATAGGGTCCCTAGGGTCTCTATAGGGTCTCTAGGGCCACTATAGGGACTCTATAGGGTCCCTAGGGTCTCTATAGGGTCTCTATAGGGTTTCTAGGGTGTCTATAGTTTCCCTAGGGTCTCTACAGGGTCTCTAGGGCCTCTATAGGGTATCTATAGGGCCTCTAGTGTCTCTATAGGGTCTCTATAGGGTCCCTAGGGTCTCTATAGGGTCTCTATAGGGTACCTAGGGTCTCTATAGGGTCTCTAGGGTCTCTCTAGGGTCTCTATAGGGTCTCTAGGGTCTCTCTTGGGTCTCTATAGGGTCTCTAGGGTCTCTCTAGGGTCTCTAGGGTCTCTATACGGTCTCTATAGGGTTCCTAGGGTCTCTATAGGGTCTCTAGGGTCTCTCTAGGGTCTCTATAGGGTCCCTAGGGTCTCTATAGGGTCTCTAGGTTCTCTCTAGGGTCTCTATAGGGTCTCTAGGGTCTCTCTAGTGTCTCTAGGGTCTCTCTAGGGTCTCTAGGGTCTCTATAGGGTCTCTATAGGGTCTCTAGGGTCTCTATAGTGTCTCTATAGGGTTCCTAGGGTCTCTATAGGGTTCCTAGGTTCTCTATAGGGTCTCTATAGGGTTCCTAGGGTCTCTATAGGGTCTCTAGGGTCTCTCTAGGGTCTCTATATGGTCTCTTGGGTCTCTATACGGTCTCTAGTGTCTCTATAGGGTCTCTATAGGGTCCCTAGGGTCTCTATAGGGTCTCTATAGGATCCCTAGGGTCTCTATAGGGTCTCTATAGGGTTCCTAGAGTCTCTATAGGTTCCCTAGGGTCTCTATAGGGTCTCTATACGGTCTCTAGGGTCTCTATAGGGTCTCTATATGATCCCTAGGGTCTCTATAGGGTCTCTATAGGGTTCCTAGGGTCTCTATAGGTTCCCTAGGGTCTCTATAGGGTCTCTAGGGTCTCTATAGGGTCTCTATAGGGTCCCTAGGGTCTCTATAGGGTCTCTATAGGGTTCCTAGGGTCTCTATAGGGTCTCTAGGGTCACTCTAGGGTCTCTATAGGGTCTCTTCGGTCTCTATAGGGTCTCTAGTGTCTCTATAGGGTCTCTATAGGGTCCCTAGGGTCTCTATAGGGTCTCTATAGGGTCTCTATAGGGTCTCTAGGGTCTCTATAGGGTCTCTATAGGGTCCCTAGGGTCTCTATAGTGTCTCTATAGGGTCCCTAGGGTCTCTATAGGGTCTCTAGGGTCACTCTAGGGTCTCTATAGGGTCTCTAGGGTCTCTATAGTGTCTCTATTGGGTTCCTATGGTCTCTATAGGGTCCCTAGGGTCACTATAGGGTCTCTATAGGGTTCCTAGGGTCTCTATAGGGTCTCTAGGGTCTCTCTAGGGTCTCTATAGGGTCTCTTGGGTCTCTATAGGGTCTCTAGTGTCTCTATAGTGTCTCTATAGGGTCCCTAGGGTCTCTATAGGGTCTCTATAGGATCCCTAGGGTCTCTATAGGGTCTCTATTGGGTTCCTAGGGTCTCTATAGGTTCCCTAGGGTCTCTATAGGGTCTCTATAGGGTCTCTAGGGTCTCTATAGCGTCTCTATAGGATCCCTAGGGTCTCTATAGGGTCTCTATCGGGTTCCTGGGGTCTCTATAGGTTCGCTAGGGTCTCTATAGGGTCTCTAGGGTCTCTATAGGGTCTCTATAGGGTCTCTAGTGTCTCTATAGGGTCTCTATAGGGTTCCTAGGGTCTCTATAGGTTCCCTAGGGTCTCTATAGGGTTCCTAGGGTCTCTATAGGGTCTCTATAGGGTCCCTAGGGTCTCTATAGGGTCTCTATAGGGTCCCTAGGGTCTCTATAGGTTCTCTAAGTTCTCTCTAGAGTCTCTATAGGGTCTCTAGGGTCTCTGGTCTCTAGGGTCTCTCTAGGGTCTCTATAGGGTCTCTAGGGTCTCTATAGGGTCTCTATAGGGTCCCTAGGTTCTCTATAGGGTCTCTATAGGGTCTCTATAGGGTTCCTAGGGTCTCTATAGGGTCCCTAGGGTCTCTATAGGGTCTCTAGGGTCACTATAGGGACTCTATAGGGTCCCTAGGGTCTCTATAGGGTCTCTATAGGGTTCCTAGGCTCTCTATAGGTTCCCTAGGGTCTCTATAGGGTCTCTAGAGCCTCTATAGGGTATCTATAGGGCCTCTAGTGTCTCTATAGGGTCTCTATAGGGTCCCTAGGGTCTCTATAGGGTCTCTATAGGGTCCCTAGGGTCTCTCTTGGGTCTCTAAAGGGTCTCTAGGGTCTCTCTAGGGTCTCTATAGGGTCTCTAGGGTCTCTATACGGTCTCTATAGGGTTCCTAGGGTCTCTATAGGGTCTCTATAGTGTCCCTAGGGTCTCTATAGGGTCTCTATAGGGTTCCTAGGGTCTCTATAGGGTCCCTAGTGTCTGTATAGGGTCTCTATAGGGTTCCTAGGGTCTCTATAGGTTCCCTAGGGTCTCTATAGGGTCTCTAGGGTCTCTCTAGGGTCTCTATAGGGTTCCTAGGGTCTCTATAGGGTCTCTAGGGTCTCTCTAGGGTCTCTATAGGGTCTCTTGGGTCTCTATAGGGTCTCTAGTGTCTCTATAGGGTCTCTATAGGGTCCCTAGGGTCTCTATAGTGTCTCTATAGGTTCCCTAGGGTCTCTATAGGGTCTCTATAGGGTCTCTAGGGTCTCTATAGGGTCTCTATAGGATCCCTAGGGTCTCTATAGGGTCTCTATAGGGTTCCTAGGGTCTCTATAGGTTCCCTAGGGTCTCTATAGGGTCTCTAGGGTCTCTATAGGGTCTCTATAGGGTCTCTAGTGTCTCTATAGGGTCTCTATAGGGTTCCTAGGGTCTCTATAGGTTCCCTAGGTTCTCTATAGGGTCCTAGGGTCTCTATAGGGTGTCTATAGGGTTCCTAGGGTCTCGATAGGGTCTCTATAGTGTCTCTAGGGTCTCTATAGGGTCTCTATAGGGTCCCTAGGGTCTCTATAGGGTCTCTATAGGGTTCCTAGGGTCTCTATAGGTTCCCTACGTTCTCTATAGGGTCCCTAGGTCTCTATAGGGTCTCTATAGGTTTCCTAGGGTCTCGATAGGGTCTCTATAGTGTCTCTAGGGTCTCTCTAGGGTCTCTATAGGGTCTCTATAGGGTCTCTAGTGTCTCTATAGGGTCTCTATAGGGTCCCTAGGGTCTCTATAGGGTCTCTATAGGGTCTCTATAGGGTTCCTAGGGTCTCTATAGGTTCCCTAGGGTCTCTATAGGGTCTCTAGGGCCTCTATAGGGTATCTATAGGGCCTCTAGTGTCTCTATAGGGTCTCTATAGGGTCCCTATGGTCTCTATAGGGTCTCTAGGGTCTCTCTAGGGTCTCTATAGGGTCTCTAGGGTCTCTCTAGGGTCTCTATAGGGTCTCTAGGGTCTCTATACGGTCTCTATAGGGTTCCTAGGGTCTCTATAGGGTCTCTATAGGGTCTATAGTGTCTCTATAGGGTCTCTATAGGGTCCCTAGGGTCTCTATAGCGTCTCTAAGGTCTATCTAGGGTCTCTATAGGGTCTCTAGGGTGTCTCTAGGGTCTCTATAGGGTCTCTAGGGTATCTATAGGGTCTCTATAGGGTCTCTAGGGTCTCTATACGGTCTCTATAGGTTTCCTAGGGTCTCTATAGGGTCTCTATAGGGTCTCTAGTGTCTCTATAGGGTCTCTATAGGGTCCCTAGGGTCTCTATAGGGTCTCTATAGGGTCTCTATAGGGTTCCTAGGGTCTCTATAGGGTCCCTAGGGTCTCTATAGGGTCTCTAGGTTCACTATAGGGACTCTATAGGGTCCCTAGGGTCTCTATAGGGTCTCTATTGGGTTCCTAGGGTCTCTATAGGTTCCCTAGGGTCTCTATAGGGTCTCTAGGGCCTCTATAGGGTATCTATAGGGCCTCTAGTGTCTCTATAGGGTCTCTATAGGGTCCCTAGGGTCTCTATAGGGTCTCTATAGGGTCCCTATGGTCTCTCTAGGGTCTCTAGGGTCTCTCTAGGGTCTCTATAGGGTCTCTAGGGTCTCTCTTGGGTCTCTATAGGGTCTCTAGGTTCTCTCTAGGGTCTCTATAGGGTCTCTAGGGTCTCTATACGGTCTCTATAGGGTTCCTAGGGTCTCTATAGGGTCTCTATAGGGTCTCTAGGGCCTCTATAGGGTCTCTATAGGGTCCCTAGGGTCTCTATAGGGTCTCTATAGGGTTCCTAGGGTCTCTATAGGTTCCCTAGGGTCTCTCTAGGGTCTCTGTAGGGTCTCTAGGGTCTCTCTAGGGTCTCTATAGGGTCTCTAGTGTCTCTATAGGGTCTCTATAGGGTCTTTAGGGTCTCTATACGGTCTCTATAGGGTTCCTAGGGTCTCTATAGGGTCTCTATAGGGTCTCTAGGGTCTCTATAGGGTCTCTATAGGGTCCCTAGGGTCTCTATAGGGTCTCTATAGGGTTCCTAGAGTCTCTATAGAGTCCCTAGGGTCTCTATAGGGTCTCTAGGGTCTCTATAGGGTCTCTATAGGGTCCCTAGGGTCTCTATAGGGTCTCTATAGGGTCTCTATAGGGTCCCTAGGGTCTCTATAGGGTCTCTATAGGGTTCCTAGGGTCTCTATGGGGACCCTAGGGTCTCTATAGGGTCTCTAGGGTCTCTATAGGGTCTCTATAGGGTCTCTAGGGTCTCTCTAGGGTCTCTATAGGGTCTCTTGGGTCTCTATAGGGTCTCTATAGGGTCCCTAGGGTCTCTATAGGGTCTCTATAGGGTTCCTAGGGTCTCTAGTGTCTCTATAGGGTCTCTATAGGGTCCCTAGGGTCTCTATAGGGTCTCTATAGGGTTCCTAGGGTCTCTATAGGGTCTCTAGGGTCACTCTAGGGTCTCTATAGGGTCTCTTGGGTCTCTATAGGGTCTCTAGTGTCTCTATAGGGTCTCTATAGGGTCCCTAGGGTCTCTATAGGGTCTCTATAGGGTCTCTATAGGGTCTCTAGGGTCTCTATAGGGTCTCTATAGAGTCCCTAGGGTCTCTATAGGGTCTCTATAGGGTTCCTAGGGTCTCTATAGGTTCCCTAGGGTCTCTATAGGGTCTCTAGGGTATCTCTAGGGTCTCTCTAGGGTCTCTAGGGTCTCTATAGTGTCTCTATAGGGTCTCTAGGGTGTCTATACGGTCTCTATAGGGTTCCTAGATTCTCTATAGGGTCTCTATATGGTCTATAGTGTCTCTATAGGGTCTCTATAGGGTCCCTAGGGTCTCTATAGGGTCTCTATAGGGTCTCTCTAGGGTCTCTAGGGTCTCTATAGGGTCTCTATAGGGTCCCTAGGGTCTCTATAGGGTCTCTATAGGGTCTCTATAGGGTCTCTAGGGTCTCTCTAGGGTCTCTCTAGGGTCTCTAGGGTCTCTATAGTGTCTCTATAGGGTCTCTAGGGTCTCTCTAGTGTCTCTATAGGGTCTCTAGGGTCTCTATAGGGTCTCTATAGGGTTCCTAGGGTCTCTATAGGGTTCCTAGGGTCTCTATAGTGTCTCTATAGGGTTCCTAGGGTCTCTATAGGGTCTCTAGGGTCTCTCTAGGGTCTCTATAGGGTCTCTTGGGTCTCTATAATGTCTCTAGTGTCTCTATAGGATCTCTATAGGGTTCCTAGGGTCTCTATAGGGTCTCTATAGGGTCTCTAGGGTCTCTATAGGGTCTCTATAGGATCCCTAGGGTCTCTATAGGGTCTCTATAGGGTTCCTAGGGTCTCTATAGGTTCCCTAGGGTCTCTATAGGGTCTCTATAGGGTCTCTAGGGCATCTATAGGGTCTCTATAGGGTCCCTAGGGTCTCTATAGGGTCTCTATAGGGTTCCTAGGGTCTCTATAGGTTCCCTAGGGTCTCTCTAGGGTCTCTGTAGGGTCTCTAGGGTCTCTCTAGGGTCTCTATAGGGTCTCTAGTGTCTCTATAGGGTCTCTATAGGGTCTTTAGGGTCTCTATACGGTCTCTATAGGGTTCCTAGGGTCTCTATAGGGTCTCTATAGGGTCTCTATAGGGTCTCTATAGGGTCTCTAGGGTCTCTATAGGGTCTCTATAGGGTCCCTAGGGTCTCTATAGGGTCTCTATAGGGTTCCTAGAGTCTCTATAGAGTCCCTAGGGTCTCTATAGGGTCTCTAGGGTCTCTATAGGGTCTCTATAGGGTCCCTAGGGTCTCTATAGGGTCTCTATAGGGTCTCTATAGGGTCCCTAGGGTCTCTATAGGGTCTCTATAGGGTTCCTAGTGTCTCTATGGGGACCCTAGGGTCTCTATAGGGTCTCTAGGGTCTCTATAGGGTCTCTATAGGGTCTCTAGGGTCTCTCTAGGGTCTCTATAGGGTCTCTTGGGTCTCTATAGGGTCTCTATAGGGTCCCTAGGGTCTCTATAGGGTCTCTATAGGGTTCCTAGGGTCTCTAGTGTCTCTATAGGGTCTCTATAGGGTCCCTAGGGTCTCTATAGGGTCTCTATAGGGGTTCCTAGGGTCTCTATAGGGTCTCTAGGGTCACTCTAGGGTCTCTATAGGGTCTCTTGGGTCTCTATAGGGTCTCTAGTGTCTCTATAGGGTCTCTATAGGGTCCCTAGGGTCTCTATAGGGTCTCTATAGGGTCTCTATAGGGTCTCTAGGGTCTCTATAGGGTCTCTATAGAGTCCCTAGGGTCTCTATAGGGTCTTTATAGGGTTCCTAGGGTCTCTATAGGTTCCCTAGGGTCTCTATAGGGTCCCTAGGGTCTCTCTAGGGTCTCTCTAGGGTCTCTAGGGTCTCTATAGTGTCTCTATAGGGTCTCTAGGGTGTCTATACGGACTCTATAGGGTTCCTAGGGTCTCTATAGGGTCTCTATATGGTCTATAGTGTCTCTATAGGGTCTCTATAGGGTCCCTAGGGTCTCTATAGGGTCTCTATAGGGTCTCTCTAGGGTCTCTAGGGTCTCTATAGGGTCTCTATAGGGTCTCTAGGGTCTCTCTAGGGTCTCTCTAGGGTCTCTAGGGTCTCTATAGTGTGTCTATAGGGTCTCTAGGGTCTCTCTAGTGTCTCTATAGGGTCTCTAGGGTCTCTATAGGGTCTCTATAGGGTTCCTAGGGTCTCTATAGGGTTCCTAGGGTCTCTATAGGGTCTCTATAGGGTTCCTAGGGTCTCTATAGGGTTCCTAGGGTCTCTATAGGGTCTCTATAGGGTTCCTAGGGTCTCTATAGGGTCTCTAAAGGTCTCTAGGGTCTCTATAGGGTCTCTATAGGATCCCTAGGGTCTCTATAGGGTCTCTATAGGGTTCCTAGGGTCTCTATAGGTTCCCTAGGGTCTCTATAGGGTCTCTATAGGGTCTCTAGGGTCTCTATAGGGTCTCTATAGGATCCCTAGGGTCTCTATAGAGTCCCTAGGGTCTCTATAGGGTCTCTAGGGTCTCTATAGGGTCTCTATAGGGTCCCTAGGGTCTCTATAGGGTCTCTATAGGGTCTCTATAGGGTCCCTAGGGTCTCTATAGGGTCTCTATAGGGTTCCTAGGGTCTCTATGGGGACCCTAGTGTCTCTATAGGGTCTCTAGGGTCTCTATGGGGACCCTAGTGTCTCTATAGGGTCTCTAGGGTCTCTATAGGGTCTCTATAGGGTCTCTAGGGTCTCTATAGGGTCTCTATAGGGTCTCTAGGGTCTCTATAGGGTTCTCTATAGGGTTCTCTATAGGGTCCCTAGGGTCTCTATAGGGTCTCTATAGGGTTCCTAGGGTCTCTATAGGGTCTCTATAGGGTTCCTAGGGTCTCTATAGGGTCTCTATAGGGTCTATAGTGTCCTCTATAGGGTCTCTATAGGGTCCCTAGGGTCTCTATATGGTCTCTATAGGGTTCCAAGGGTCTCTATAGGGTCTCTATAGGGTCTCTAGTGTCTCTATAGGGTCTCTATAGGGTCCCTAGGGTCTCTATAGGGTCTCTATAGGGTTCCTAGGGTCTCTATAGGGTCCCTAGGGTCTCTATAGGGTCTCTAAGGTCTCTCTAGGGTCTCTATAGGGTCTCCAGGGTCTCTATAGGGTCTCTATAGGGTCTCTAGGGTCTCTATAGGGTCTCTATAGGGTCCCTAGGGTCTCTATAGGGTCTCTATAGGGTCTCTATAGGGTTCCTAGGGTCTCTATAGGGTCCCTAGGGTCTCTATAGGGTCTCTAGGGTCACTATAGGGACTCTATAGGGTCCCTAGGGTCTCTATAGGGTCTCTATAGGGTTCCTAGGGTTTCTATAGGGTCTCTATAGGGTCTCTAGGGCCTCTATAGGGTCTCTATAGGGTCCCTAGGGTCTCTTTAGGGTCTCTATAGGGTCTCTAGGGTCTCTATAGGGTCTCTATAGGGTTCCTAGGGTCTCTATAGGGTCCCTAGGGTCTCTATAGTGTCTCTATAGGGTCTCTATAGGGTCTCTAGGGTCTCTAAAGGGTCTCTATAGAGTCCCTAGGGTCTCTATAGGGTCTCTATAGGGTTCCTAGGGTCTCTATATGTTCCCTAGGGTCTCTATAGGGTCTCTAGGGTCTCCCTAGGGTCTCTATAGGGTCTCTAGGGTCTCTATAGGGTCTCTATAGGGTCCCTAGGGTCTCTATAGGGTCTCTATATGGTTCCTAGGGTCTCTATAGGGTCTCTAGTGTCTCTATAGGGTCTCTATAGGGTCCCTAGGGTCTCTATAGGGTCTCTATAGGGTCTCTCTAGGGTCTCTAGGGTCTCTATAGGGTCTCTATAGGGTCCCTAGGGTCTCTATAGGGTCTCTATACGGTCTCTATAGGGTCTCTAGGGTCTCTCTAGGGTCTCTCTAGGGTCTCTAGGGTCTCTATAGTGTCTCTATAGGGTCTCTAGGGTCTCTCTAGTGTCTCTATAGGGTCTCTAGGGTCTCTATAGTGTCTCTATAGGGTCCCTAGGGTCTCTATAGGGTCTCTATAGGGTTCCTAGGGTCTCTATAGGGTTCCTAGGGTCTCTATAGGGTCTCTATAGGGTTCCTAGGGTCTCTATAGGGTCTCTAGGGTCTCTCTAGGGTCTCTATAGGGTCTCTTGGGTCTCTATAGTGTCTCTAGTGTCTCTATAGGATCTCTATAGGGTTCCTAGGGTCTCTATAGGGTCTCTAGGGCCTCTATAGGGTATCTATAGGGCCTCTAGTGTCTCTATAGGGTCTCTATAGGGTCCCTATGGTCTCTATAGGGTCTCTAGGGTCTCTCTAGGGTCTCTATAGGGTCTCTAGGGTCTCTATACGGTCTCTATAGGGTTCTTAGGGTCTCTATAGGGTCTCTATAGGGTCTCTAGGGCCTCTATAGGGTCTCTAGGGTCTCTATACGGTCTCTATAGGGTTCCTAGCGTCTCTATAGGGTCTCTATAGGGTCTATAGTGTCTCTATAGGGTCTCTATAGGGTCCCTAGGGTCTCTATAGCGTCTCTAAGGTCTATCTAGGGTCTCTATAGGGTCTCTAGGGTGTCTCTAGGGTCTCTATAGGGTCTCTAGGGTATCTATAGGGTCTCTATAGGGTCTCTAGGGTCTCTATACGGTCTCTATAGGTTTCCTAGGGTCTCTATAGGGTCTCTATAGGGTCTCTAGTGTCTCTATAGGGTCTCTATAGGGTCCCTAGGGTCTCTATAGGGTCTCTATAGGGTCTCTATAGGGTTCCTAGGGTCTCTATAGGGTTCCTAGGGTCTCTATAGGGTCCCTAGGGTCTCTATAGGGTCTCTAGGTTCACTATAGGGACTCTATAGGGTCCCTAGGGTCTCTATAGGGTCTCTATTGGGTTCCTAGGGTCTCTATAGGTTCCCTAGGGTCTCTATAGGGTCTCTATAGGGTTCCTAGGGTCTCTATGGGGACCCTAGGGTCTCTATAGGGTCTCTAGGGCCTCTATAGGGTATCTATAGGGCCTCTAGTGTCTCTATAGGGTCTCTATAGGGTCCCTAGGGTCTCTATAGGGTCTCTATAGGGTCCCTATGGTCTCTCTAGGGTCTCTAGGGTCTCTCTAGGGTCTCTATAGGGTCTCTAGGGTCTCTCTTGAGTCTCTATAGGGTCTCTAGGTTCTCTCTAGGGTCTCTATAGGGTCTCTAGGGTCTCTATACGGTCTCTATAGGGTTCCTAGGGTCTCTATAGGGTCTCTATAGGGTCTCTAGGGCCTCTATAGGGTCTCTATAGGGTCCCTAGGGTCTCTATAGGGTCTCTATAGGGTTCCTAGGGTCTCTATAGGTTCCCTAGGGTCTCTCTAGGGTCTCTGTAGGGTCTCTAGGGTCTCTCTAGGGTCTCTATAGGGTCTCTAGTGTCTCTATAGGGTCTCTATAGGGTCTTTAGGGTCTCTATACGGTCTCTATAGGGTTCCTAGGGTCTCTATAGGGTCTCTATAGGGTCTCTAGGGTCTCTATAGGGTCTCTATAGGGTCCCTAGGGTCTCTATAGGGTCTCTATAGGGTTCCTAGAGTCTCTATAGAGTCCCTAGGGTCTCTATAGGGTCTCTAGGGTCTCTATAGGGTCTCTATAGGGTCCCTAGGGTCTCTATAGGGTCTCTATAGGGTCTCTATAGGGTCCCTAGGGTCTCTATAGGGTCTCTATAGGGTTCCTAGGGTCTCTATAGGTTCCCTAGGGTCTCTCTAGGGTCTCTGTAGGGTCTCTAGGGTCTCTCTAGGGTCTCTATAGGGTCTCTAGTGTCTCTATAGGGTCTCTATAGGGTCTTTAGGGTCTCTATACGGTCTCTATAGGGTTCCTAGGGTCTCTATAGGGTCTCTATAGGGTCTCTATAGGGTCTCTATAGGGTCTCTAGGGTCTCTATAGGGTCTCTATAGGGTCCCTAGGGTCTCTATAGGGTCTCTATAGGGTTCCTAGAGTCTCTATAGAGTCCCTAGGGTCTCTATAGGGTCTCTAGGGTCTCTATAGGGTCTCTATAGGGTCCCTAGGGTCTCTATAGGGTCTCTATAGGGTCTCTATAGGGTCCCTAGGGTCTCTATAGGGTCTCTATAGGGTTCCTAGTGTCTCTATGGGGACCCTAGGGTCTCTATAGGGTCTCTAGGGTCTCTATAGGGTCTCTATAGGGTCTCTAGGGTCTCTCTAGGGTCTCTATAGGGTCTCTTGGGTCTCTATAGGGTCTCTATAGGGTCCCTAGGGTCTCTATAGGGTCTCTATAGGGTTCCTAGGGTCTCTAGTGTCTCTATAGGGTCTCTATAGGGTCCCTAGGGTCTCTATAGGGTCTCTATAGGGTTCCTAGGGTCTCTATAGGGTCTCTAGGGTCACTCTAGGGTCTCTATAGGGTCTCTTGGGTCTCTATAGGGTCTCTAGTGTCTCTATAGGGTCTCTATAGGGTCCCTAGGGTCTCTATAGGGTCTCTATAGGGTCTCTATAGGGTCTCTAGGGTCTCTATAGGGTCTCTATAGAGTCCCTAGGGTCTCTATAGGGTCTTTATAGGGTTCCTAGGGTCTCTATAGGTTCCCTAGGGTCTCTATAGGGTCCCTAGGGTCTCTCTAGGGTCTCTCTAGGGTCTCTAGGGTCTCTATAGTGTCTCTATAGGGTCTCTAGGGTGTCTATACGGACTCTATAGGGTTCCTAGGGTCTCTATAGGGTCTCTATATGGTCTATAGTGTCTCTATAGGGTCTCTATAGGGTCCCTAGGGTCTCTATAGGGTCTCTATAGGGTCTCTCTAGGGTCTCTAGGGTCTCTATAGGGTCTCTATAGGGTCTCTAGGGTCTCTCTAGGGTCTCTCTAGGGTCTCTAGGGTCTCTATAGTGTGTCTATAGGGTCTCTAGGGTCTCTCTAGTGTCTCTATAGGGTCTCTAGGGTCTCTATAGGGTCTCTATAGGGTTCCTAGGGTCTCTATAGGGTTCCTAGGGTCTCTATAGGGTCTCTATAGGGTTCCTAGGGTCTCTATAGGGTTCCTAGGGTCTCTATAGGGTCTCTATAGGGTTCCTAGGGTCTCTATAGGGTCTCTAAAGGTCTCTAGGGTCTCTATAGGGTCTCTATAGGATCCCTAGGGTCTCTATAGGGTCTCTATAGGGTTCCTAGGGTCTCTATAGGTTCCCTAGGGTCTCTATAGGGTCTCTATAGGGTCTCTAGGGTCTCTATAGGGTCTCTATAGGATCCCTAGGGTCTCTATAGAGTCCCTAGGGTCTCTATAGGGTCTCTAGGGTCTCTATAGGGTCTCTATAGGGTCCCTAGGGTCTCTATAGGGTCTCTATAGGGTCTCTATAGGGTCCCTAGGGTCTCTATAGGGTCTCTATAGGGTTCCTAGGGTCTCTATGGGGACCCTAGTGTCTCTATAGGGTCTCTAGGGTCTCTATGGGGACCCTAGTGTCTCTATAGGGTCTCTAGGGTCTCTATAGGGTCTCTATAGGGTCTCTAGGGTCTCTATAGGGTCTCTATAGGGTCTCTAGGGTCTCTATAGGGTCTCTATAGGGTCCCTAGGGTCTCTATAGGGTCTCTATAGGGTTCCTAGGGTCTCTATAGGGTCTCTATAGGGTTCCTAGGGTCTCTATAGGGTCTCTATAGGGTCTATAGTGTCTCTATAGGGTCTCTATAGGGTCCCTAGGGTCTCTATATGGTCTCTATAGGGTTCCAAGGGTCTCTATAGGGTCTCTATAGGGTCTCTAGTGTCTCTATAGGGTCTCTATAGGGTCCCTAGGGTCTCTATAGGGTCTCTATAGGGTTCCTAGGGTCTCTATAGGGTCCCTAGGGTCTCTATAGGGTCTCTAAGGTCTCTCTAGGGTCTCTATAGGGTCTCCAGGGTCTCTATAGGGTCTCTATAGGGTCTCTAGGGTCTCTATAGGGTCTCTATAGGGTCCCTAGGGTCTCTATAGGGTCTCTATAGGGTCTCTATAGGGTTCCTAGGGTCTCTATAGGGTCCCTAGGGTCTCTATAGGGTCTCTAGGGTCACTATAGGGACTCTATAGGGTCCCTAGGGTCTCTATAGGGTCTCTATAGGGTTCCTAGGGTTTCTATAGGGTCTCTATAGGGTCTCTAGGGCCTCTATAGGGTCTCTATAGGGTCCCTAGGGTCTCTTTAGGGTCTCTATAGGGTCTCTAGGGTCTCTATAGGGTCTCTATAGGGTTCCTAGGGTCTCTATAGGGTCCCTAGGGTCTCTATAGTGTCTCTATAGGGTCTCTATAGGGTCTCTAGGGTCTCTAAAGGGTCTCTATAGAGTCCCTAGGGTCTCTATAGGGTCTCTATAGGGTTCCTAGGGTCTCTATATGTTCCCTAGGGTCTCTATAGGGTCTCTAGGGTCTCCCTAGGGTCTCTATAGGGTCTCTAGGGTCTCTATAGGGTCTCTATAGGGTCCCTAGGGTCTCTATAGGGTCTCTATATGGTTCCTAGGGTCTCTATAGGGTCTCTAGTGTCTCTATAGGGTCTCTATAGGGTCCCTAGGGTCTCTATAGGGTCTCTATAGGGTCTCTCTAGGGTCTCTAGGGTCTCTATAGGGTCTCTATAGGGTCCCTAGGGTCTCTATAGGGTCTCTATACGGTCTCTATAGGGTCTCTAGGGTCTCTCTAGGGTCTCTCTAGGGTCTCTAGGGTCTCTATAGTGTCTCTATAGGGTCTCTAGGGTCTCTCTAGTGTCTCTATAGGGTCTCTAGGGTCTCTATAGTGTCTCTATAGGGTCCCTAGGGTCTCTATAGGGTCTCTATAGGGTTCCTAGGGTCTCTATAGGGTTCCTAGGGTCTCTATAGGGTCTCTATAGGGTTCCTAGGGTCTCTATAGGGTCTCTAGGGTCTCTCTAGGGTCTCTATAGGGTCTCTTGGGTCTCTATAGTGTCTCTAGTGTCTCTATAGGATCTCTATAGGGTTCCTAGGGTCTCTATAGGGTCTCTAGGGCCTCTATAGGGTATCTATAGGGCCTCTAGTGTCTCTATAGGGTCTCTATAGGGTCCCTATGGTCTCTATAGGGTCTCTAGGGTCTCTCTAGGGTCTCTATAGGGTCTCTAGGGTCTCTATACGGTCTCTATAGGGTTCCTAGGGTCTCTATAGGGTCTCTATAGGGTCTCTAGGGCCTCTATAGGGTCTCTAGGGTCTCTATACGGTCTCTATAGGGTTCCTAGCGTCTCTATAGGGTCTCTATAGGGTCTATAGTGTCTCTATAGGGTCTCTATAGGGTCCCTAGGGTCTCTATAGCGTCTCTAAGGTCTATCTAGGGTCTCTATAGGGTCTCTAGGGTGTCTCTAGGGTCTCTATAGGGTCTCTAGGGTATCTATAGGGTCTCTATAGGGTCTCTAGGGTCTCTATACGGTCTCTATAGGTTTCCTAGGGTCTCTATAGGGTCTCTATAGGGTCTCTAGTGTCTCTATAGGGTCTCTATAGGGTCCCTAGGGTCTCTATAGGGTCTCTATAGGGTCTCTATAGGGTTCCTAGGGTCTCTATAGGGTCCCTAGGGTCTCTATAGGGTCTCTAGGTTCACTATAGGGACTCTATAGGGTCCCTAGGGTCTCTATAGGGTCTCTATTGGGTTCCTAGGGTCTCTATAGGTTCCCTAGGGTCTCTATAGGGTCTCTATAGGGTTCCTAGGGTCTCTATGGGGACCCTAGGGTCTCTATAGGGTCTCTAGGGCCTCTATAGGGTATCTATAGGGCCTCTAGTGTCTCTATAGGGTCTCTATAGGGTCCCTAGGGTCTCTATAGGGTCTCTATAGGGTCCCTATGGTCTCTCTAGGGTCTCTAGGGTCTCTCTAGGGTCTCTATAGGGTCTCTAGGGTCTCTCTTGAGTCTCTATAGGGTCTCTAGGTTCTCTCTAGGGTCTCTATAGGGTCTCTAGGGTCTCTATACGGTCTCTATAGGGTTCCTAGGGTCTCTATAGGGTCTCTATAGGGTCTCTAGGGCCTCTATAGGGTCTCTATAGGGTCCCTAGGGTCTCTATAGGGTCTCTATAGGGTTCCTAGGGTCTCTATAGGTTCCCTAGGGTCTCTCTAGGGTCTCTGTAGGGTCTCTAGGGTCTCTCTAGGGTCTCTATAGGGTCTCTAGTGTCTCTATAGGGTCTCTATAGGGTCTTTAGGGTCTCTATACGGTCTCTATAGGGTTCCTAGGGTCTCTATAGGGTCTCTATAGGGTCTCTAGGGTCTCTATAGGGTCTCTATAGGGTCCCTAGGGTCTCTATAGGGTCTCTATAGGGTTCCTAGAGTCTCTATAGAGTCCCTAGGGTCTCTATAGGGTCTCTAGGGTCTCTATAGGGTCTCTATAGGGTCCCTAGGGTCTCTATAGGGTCTCTATAGGGTCTCTATAGGGTCCCTAGGGTCTCTATAGGGTCTCTATAGGGTTCCTAGGGTCTCTATGGGGACCCTAGGGTCTCTATAGGGTCTCTAGGGTCTCTATAGGGTCTCTATAGGGTCTCTAGGGTCTCTCTAGGGTCTCTATAGGGTCTCTTGGGTCTCTATAGGGTCTCTATAGGGTCCCTAGGGTCTCTATAGGTTCTCTATAGGGTTCCTAGGGTCTCTAGTGTCTCTATAGGGTCTCTATAGGGTCCCTAGGGTCTCTATAGGGTCTCTATAGGGTTCCTAGGGTCTCTATAGGGTCTCTAGGGTCACTCTAGGGTCTCTATAGGGTCTCTTGGGTCTCTATAGGGTCTCTAGTGTCCCTATAGGGTCTCTATAGGGTCCCTAGGGTCTCTATAGGGTCTCTATAGGGTCTCTATAGGGTCTCTAGGGTCTCTATAGGGTCTCTATAGAGTCCCTACGGTCTCTATAGGGTCTCTATAGGGTTCCTAGGGTCTCTATAGGTTCCCTAGGGTCTCTATAGGGTCTCTAGGGTCTCTCTAGGGTCTCTCTAGGGTCTCTAGGGTCTCTATAGTGTCTCTATAGGGTCTCTAGGGTGTCTATACGGTCTCTATAGGGTTCCTAGGGTCTCTATAGGGTCTCTATATGGTCTATAGTGTCTCTATAGGGTCTCTATAGGGTCCCTAGGGTCTCTATAGGGTCTCTCTAGGGTCTCTAGGGTCTCTATAGGGTCTCTATAGGGTCCCTAGGGTCTCTATAGGGTCTCTATAGGGTCTCTATAGGGTCTCTAGGGTCTCTCTAGGGTCTCTCTAGGGTCTCTAGGGTCTCTATAGTGTCTCTATAGGGTCTCTAGGGTCTCTCTAGTGTCTCTATAGGGTCTCTAGGGTCTCTATAGGGTCTCTATAGGGTTCCTAGGGTCTCTATAGGGTTCCTAGGGTCTCTATAGGGTCTCTATAGGGTTCCTAGGGTCTCTATAGGGTCTCTAGGGTCTCTCTAGGGTCTCTATAGGGTCTCTTGGGTCTCTATAGTGTCTCTAGTGTCTCTATAGGATCTCTATAGGGTTCCTAGGGTCTCTATAGGGTCTCTATAGGGTCTCTAGGGTCTCTATAGGGTCTCTATAGGATCCCTAGGGTCTCTATAGGGTCTCTATAGGGTTCCTAGGGTCTCTATAGGTTCCCTAGGGTCTCTATAGGGTCTCTATAGGGTCTCTAGGGCCTCTATAGGGTCTCTATAGGGTCCCTAGGGTCTCTATAGGGTCTCTATAGGGTTCCTAGGGTCTCTATAGGTTCCCTAGGGTCTCTCTAGGGTCTCTGTAGGGTCTCTAGGGTCTCTCTAGGGTCTCTATAGGGTCTCTAGTGTCTCTATAGGGTCTCTATAGGGTCTTTAGGGTCTCTATACGGTCTCTATAGGGTTCCTAGGGTCTCTATAGGGTCTCTATAGGGTCTCTAGGGTCTCTATAGGGTCTCTATAGGGTCCCTAGGGTCTCTATAGGGTCTCTATAGGGTTCCTAGAGTCTCTATAGAGTCCCTAGGGTCTCTATAGGGTCTCTAGGGTCTCTATAGGGTCTCTATAGGGTCCCTAGGGTCTCTATAGGTTCTCTATAGGGTCTCTATAGGGTCCCTAGGGTCTCTATAGGGTCTCTATAGGGTTCCTAGGGTCTCTATGGGGACCCTAGGGTCTCTATAGGGTCTCTAGGGTCTCTATAGGGTCTCTATAGGGTCTCTAGGGTCTCTCTAGGGTCTCTATAGGGTCTCTTGGGTCTCTATAGGGTCTCTATAGGGTCCCTAGGGTCTCTATAGGGTCTCTATAGGGTTCCTAGGGTCTCTAGTGTCTCTATAGGGTCTCTATAGGGTCCCTAGGGTCTCTATAGGGTCTCTATAGGGTTCCTAGGGTCTCTATAGGGTCTCTAGGGTCACTCTAGGGTCTCTATAGGGTCTCTTGGGTCTCTATAGGGTCTCTAGTGTCTCTATAGGGTCTCTATAGGGTCCCTAGGGTCTCTATAGGGTCTCTATAGGGTCTCTATAGGGTCTCTAGGGTCTCTATAGGGTCTCTATAGAGTCCCTAGGGTCTCTCTAGGGTCTCTATAGGGTTCCTAGGGTCTCTATAGGTTCCCTAGGGTCTCTATAGGGTCTCTAGGGTCTCTCTAGGGTCTCTCTAGGGTCTCTAGGGTCTCTATAGTGTCTCTATAGGGTCTCTAGGGTGTCTATACGGTCTCTATAGGGTTCCTAGGGTCTCTATAGGGTCTCTATATGGTCTATAGTGTCTCTATAGGGTCTCTATAGGGTCCCTAGGGTCTCTATAGGGTCTCTATAGGGTCTCTCTATGGTCTCTAGGGTCTCTATAGGGTCTCTATAGGGTCCCTAGGGTCTCTATAGGGTCTCTATAGGGTCTCTATAGGGTCTCTAGGGTCTCTCTAGGGTCTCTCTAGGGTCTCTAGGGTCTCTATAGTGTCTCTATAGGGTCTCTAGGGTCTCTCTAGGGTCTCTATAGGGTCTCTAGGGTCTCTATAGGGTCTCTATAGGGTTCCTAGGGTCTCTATAGGGTTCCTAGGGTCTCTATAGGGTCTCTATAGGGTTCCTAGGGTCTCTATAGGGTCTCTAGGGTCTCTCTAGGTTCTCTATAGGGTCTCTTGGGTCTATATAGTGTCTCTAGTGTCTCTATAGGATCTCTATAGGGTTCCTAGGGTCTCTATAGGGTCTCTATAGGGTCTCTAGGGTCTCTATAGGGTCTGTATAGGATCCCTAGGGTCTCTATAGGGTCTCTATAGGGTTCCTAGGGTCTCTATAGGTCCCCTAGGGTCTCTATAGGGTCTCTATAGGGTCTCTAGGGTCTCTATAGGGTCTCTATAGGATCCCTAGGGTCTCTATGGGGTCTCTAGGGTCTCTCTAGGGTCTCTATAGGGTCTCTAGTGTCTCTATAGGTTA
>NW_027069212.1:0-94339 GCF_037157495.1 Lathamus discolor | reverse complement strand
TGGGTTAGAAGTTTGCAAAACTGTGCTAGAAATGGCCCAAAAGGTTTAAATTGGGATAGAAATGGTGAAAAATGGCTTAAAATGCGTTAGGAGTGAGCAAAAATGGGTTAGATATAGCCGAAAACGGTTTAGATCGTGTGAGAAACAGGCAAAAAATGAGTTAGAAAAGAACTAAAAATGGCTTAAAACGGGTTGAGAGCGAGAAAACATCGTGTAGAAAGAGGCAAAAATGGCTTTAAAAGGGTTAGAGATGTGCAAAAATGGGTTAGAAATGGCAAAAAATGGCTTAAAAGGGCTTATAGATGTGCCAAAAATGGTTGGAAATGGCCAAAAATGCTTTAAAGCAGGTTAGAGATGTGTAAAAGTGTGTTAGAAATGGCCAAAAATGGATTAAAGCGGGTAATAATTGGGAGAAACTGTGTTAGAAACAGAAAAAAAAAAAAAGCTTAATAAGAGTTGAAGGAGGGCAAAAATGGTTAAGGTATAGCCAAAAAAGGCTTAAAAAGGGTAAGAGATATGCAAAAACTGGGATAGAAATGGCCAAAAAGGCTTTAAAGCAGGTTAGAGATGTGCAAAAACTGGTCAGAAATGGCCAAAAATGGATTAAAGCGGGAGAGAAATGGGAAAAACTGCATTAGAAACAGAAAAAAAGCATAAAAAGTTTTGAATGAGGGAAAAAATGGTGAAGATATAGCCCAAAAAGGCTTAAATAGGATTATAGATGTGCAAAAATGGGATAGAAATGGCCAAAAACTCTTTAAAATGTGTTAGAAATGGAGAAAAATGGGTTAGAAATGGATAAAAAAATGGATAAGAAATGGCCAAAAGTAGCTTAAAAGGGGTTAGAGATGTGCAAAAATGAGTTAGAAATGGCCAAGAATGGCATAAAACAGGTTAAGAATGGCCAAAATTGGGTTAGAAATGGCCAAAAAGGCTTTAAAGCAGGTAAGAGATGTGTAAAAAAAAAAAAAAAAAATAAAATGGTTAGAAGTGGCAAAAAATGGATTAAAGATGGTGAGAAATGCAGAAAACTGGGTTAGAAACAGAAAAAAAAATAGCATAAACCGTGTTGAAAGTGGGGAGAAATGGTTTAGAAAGATCCAAAAAATGGCTTTAAAAGGGTTAGAGATTTGCAAAAATGGAATAGAAATGGCCAAAATTTATTTAAAAAGCCTCAAAAATGGACAAAAAATGCATTAGAAATGGCCAAAACCGGCTTAAAAGGGTTAGAGGTATGCGAGAACGGTTTAGAAAAAGCCAAAATTGGCTTAAAAGGGGCTAGAGATGAGCAAAAAAGGGTTAGAAATGGCCAAAAATAGCTTAAAATGGGTTAGATATAGCCAAAAAAGGGTTAAAATGGGTTAGTAGTGGGTAAAAAAGGGTTGATGTAGCCGAAAATGGCATAAAACGTGTGAGAACTGGGCCAAAAATGGGTCAGAAAAGAAAAAAAAATGCTTATAATTAGTTGAATGCAGAAGAAAGTGTTTTAGAAAGAGCCAAAAACGGCTTTAAAAGGGTTAGATGTATGCAAAAATGGGTTAGAAATGGCCAAAAACGCCTTAAAATGGGATAGAAATAGTGAAAAATGGCTTAAAATGTGTTAGAAGTGTGTAAAAATGGTTTAGATAAACCCAAAAATGGTTTAAATCGTGTGAGCAATGGGCAAAAAATGAGTTAGAAAAGGAAAGAAAAATGGCTTAAACCAGGTTGAAAGTCAGAAAAAATGGTGTAGAAAGACCCAAACGTGTCTTTAAAAGGGCTAGAGATGAGCAGAAATGGGTTAGAAATGGCAAAGAATGGCTTAAAAGAGGTTAGAGATGTGCCAGAAATGGTTAGAAATGGCCAAAACTGCTTTAAAGCAGGTTAGAGATGTGCAAAAATGGGCTAGAAATGGCCAAAAATGGATTCAAGTGGGTAAAGAAATGGGGAAAACTGGGTTAGAAACAGAAAAAAAACTAGCTTAAAACGGGTGGAAAGTGGGCAAAAATGGTTTAGAATGAGTCAAAAATGCATTAAAAGGGTTCTAGACATGCAAAAATGGGATAGAAATGGCCAAAAATGATTTAAAACGGGTTAGAAATGGACAAAAATTGGATTAGAAATGGCCAAAACCGGTTTAAAAAGGGTTAGAGGTAAGCAGAGATGAGTGAGAAATAGCCAAAACCAGCTTAAAAAAGGTTAGAGATGTGCAAAAATGGGTCAGAAATGACCAAAGCTGGCTTAAAACGGGTTAGAAACGGCCAAAAAAGCTTTAAAGCGGGTTACAGATGTGCAAAAACGGGTTAGAAATGGCCTAAGTTGGCCAAAAGCGGGTTAGAAATGGCCAAAAAGGCTTTAAAGCAGGTTAGAGATGTGTGTGCAATGGTTAGAAATGGCAAAAATGGGTTAAAGCAGGTAAGAAATGGGGAAAAGTTGGTTAGAAAGGAAATAGAAAAAACCTTCAAACGAGTGGAAAGTTGGCAAAAATCGTTCAGGTAGAGCAAAAAAAGGCTTAAAAAGGGTTAGAGCTGAGGAAAAATGGGTTATAAATGGCCAAAAGCGGCTTAAAGGTGGTTAGATAGGGGTAAAACTGGGGTAGGAATGGCCAAAAATTGCTTAAAATGGGTTAGAAGTTTGCAAAACTGTGCTAGAAATGGCCCAAAAGGTTTAAATTGGGATAGAAATGGTGAAAAATGGCTTAAAATGCGTTAGGAGTGAGCAAAAATGGGTTAGATATAGCCGAAAACGGTTTAGATCGTGTGAGAAACAGGCAAAAAATGAGTTAGAAAAGAACTAAAAATGGCTTAAAACGGGTTGAGAGCGAGAAAACATCGTGTAGAAAGAGGCAAAAATGGCTTTAAAAGGGTTAGAGATGTGCAAAAATGGGTTAGAAATGGCAAAAAATGGCTTAAAAGGGCTTATAGATGTGCCAAAAATGGTTGGAAATGGCCAAAAATGCTTTAAAGCAGGTTAGAGATGTGTAAAAGTGTGTTAGAAATGGCCAAAAATGGATTAAAGCGGGTAATAATTGGGAGAAACTGTGTTAGAAACAGAAAAAAAAAAAAAGCTTAATAAGAGTTGAAGGAGGGCAAAAATGGTTAAGGTATAGCCAAAAAAGGCTTAAAAAGGGTAAGAGATATGCAAAAACTGGGATAGAAATGGCCAAAAAGGCTTTAAAGCAGGTTAGAGATGTGCAAAAACTGGTCAGAAATGGCCAAAAATGGATTAAAGCGGGAGAGAAATGGGAAAAACTGCATTAGAAACAGAAAAAAAGCATAAAAAGTTTTGAATGAGGGAAAAAATGGTGAAGATATAGCCCAAAAAGGCTTAAATAGGATTATAGATGTGCAAAAATGGGATAGAAATGGCCAAAAACTCTTTAAAATGTGTTAGAAATGGAGAAAAATGGGTTAGAAATGGATAAAAAAATGGATAAGAAATGGCCAAAAGTAGCTTAAAAGGGGTTAGAGATGTGCAAAAATGAGTTAGAAATGGCCAAGAATGGCATAAAACAGGTTAAGAATGGCCAAAATTGGGTTAGAAATGGCCAAAAAGGCTTTAAAGCAGGTAAGAGATGTGTAAAAAAAAAAAAAAAAAATAAAATGGTTAGAAGTGGCAAAAAATGGATTAAAGATGGTGAGAAATGCAGAAAACTGGGTTAGAAACAGAAAAAAAAATAGCATAAACCGTGTTGAAAGTGGGGAGAAATGGTTTAGAAAGATCCAAAAAATGGCTTTAAAAGGGTTAGAGATTTGCAAAAATGGAATAGAAATGGCCAAAATTTATTTAAAAAGCCTCAAAAATGGACAAAAAATGCATTAGAAATGGCCAAAACCGGCTTAAAAGGGTTAGAGGTATGCGAGAACGGTTTAGAAAAAGCCAAAATTGGCTTAAAAGGGGCTAGAGATGAGCAAAAAAGGGTTAGAAATGGCCAAAAATAGCTTAAAATGGGTTAGATATAGCCAAAAAAGGGTTAAAATGGGTTAGTAGTGGGTAAAAAAGGGTTGATGTAGCCGAAAATGGCATAAAACGTGTGAGAACTGGGCCAAAAATGGGTCAGAAAAGAAAAAAAAATGCTTATAATTAGTTGAATGCAGAAGAAAGTGTTTTAGAAAGAGCCAAAAACGGCTTTAAAAGGGTTAGATGTATGCAAAAATGGGTTAGAAATGGCCAAAAACGCCTTAAAATGGGATAGAAATAGTGAAAAATGGCTTAAAATGTGTTAGAAGTGTGTAAAAATGGTTTAGATAAACCCAAAAATGGTTTAAATCGTGTGAGCAATGGGCAAAAAATGAGTTAGAAAAGGAAAGAAAAATGGCTTAAACCAGGTTGAAAGTCAGAAAAAATGGTGTAGAAAGACCCAAACGTGTCTTTAAAAGGGCTAGAGATGAGCAGAAATGGGTTAGAAATGGCAAAGAATGGCTTAAAAGAGGTTAGAGATGTGCCAGAAATGGTTAGAAATGGCCAAAACTGCTTTAAAGCAGGTTAGAGATGTGCAAAAATGGGCTAGAAATGGCCAAAAATGGATTCAAGTGGGTAAAGAAATGGGGAAAACTGGGTTAGAAACAGAAAAAAAACTAGCTTAAAACGGGTGGAAAGTGGGCAAAAATGGTTTAGAATGAGTCAAAAATGCATTAAAAGGGTTCTAGACATGCAAAAATGGGATAGAAATGGCCAAAAATGATTTAAAACGGGTTAGAAATGGACAAAAATTGGATTAGAAATGGCCAAAACCGGTTTAAAAAGGGTTAGAGGTAAGCAGAGATGAGTGAGAAATAGCCAAAACCAGCTTAAAAAAGGTTAGAGATGTGCAAAAATGGGTCAGAAATGACCAAAGCTGGCTTAAAACGGGTTAGAAACGGCCAAAAAAGCTTTAAAGCGGGTTACAGATGTGCAAAAACGGGTTAGAAATGGCCTAAGTTGGCCAAAAGCGGGTTAGAAATGGCCAAAAAGGCTTTAAAGCAGGTTAGAGATGTGTGTGCAATGGTTAGAAATGGCAAAAATGGGTTAAAGCAGGTAAGAAATGGGGAAAAGTTGGTTAGAAAGGAAATAGAAAAAACCTTCAAACGAGTGGAAAGTTGGCAAAAATCGTTCAGGTAGAGCAAAAAAAGGCTTAAAAAGGGTTAGAGCTGAGGAAAAATGGGTTATAAATGGCCAAAAGCGGCTTAAAGGTGGTTAGATAGGGGTAAAACTGGGGTAGGAATGGCCAAAAATTGCTTAAAATGGGTTAGAAGTTTGCAAAACTGTGCTAGAAATGGCCCAAAAGGTTTAAATTGGGATAGAAATGGTGAAAAATGGCTTAAAATGCGTTAGGAGTGAGCAAAAATGGGTTAGATATAGCCGAAAACGGTTTAGATCGTGTGAGAAACAGGCAAAAAATGAGTTAGAAAAGAACTAAAAATGGCTTAAAACGGGTTGAGAGCGAGAAAACATCGTGTAGAAAGAGGCAAAAATGGCTTTAAAAGGGTTAGAGATGTGCAAAAATGGGTTAGAAATGGCAAAAAATGGCTTAAAAGGGCTTATAGATGTGCCAAAAATGGTTGGAAATGGCCAAAAATGCTTTAAAGCAGGTTAGAGATGTGTAAAAGTGTGTTAGAAATGGCCAAAAATGGATTAAAGCGGGTAATAATTGGGAGAAACTGTGTTAGAAACAGAAAAAAAAAAAAAGCTTAATAAGAGTTGAAGGAGGGCAAAAATGGTTAAGGTATAGCCAAAAAAGGCTTAAAAAGGGTAAGAGATATGCAAAAACTGGGATAGAAATGGCCAAAAAGGCTTTAAAGCAGGTTAGAGATGTGCAAAAACTGGTCAGAAATGGCCAAAAATGGATTAAAGCGGGAGAGAAATGGGAAAAACTGCATTAGAAACAGAAAAAAAGCATAAAAAGTTTTGAATGAGGGAAAAAATGGTGAAGATATAGCCCAAAAAGGCTTAAATAGGATTATAGATGTGCAAAAATGGGATAGAAATGGCCAAAAACTCTTTAAAATGTGTTAGAAATGGAGAAAAATGGGTTAGAAATGGATAAAAAAATGGATAAGAAATGGCCAAAAGTAGCTTAAAAGGGGTTAGAGATGTGCAAAAATGAGTTAGAAATGGCCAAGAATGGCATAAAACAGGTTAAGAATGGCCAAAATTGGGTTAGAAATGGCCAAAAAGGCTTTAAAGCAGGTAAGAGATGTGTAAAAAAAAAAAAAAAAAATAAAATGGTTAGAAGTGGCAAAAAATGGATTAAAGATGGTGAGAAATGCAGAAAACTGGGTTAGAAACAGAAAAAAAAATAGCATAAACCGTGTTGAAAGTGGGGAGAAATGGTTTAGAAAGATCCAAAAAATGGCTTTAAAAGGGTTAGAGATTTGCAAAAATGGAATAGAAATGGCCAAAATTTATTTAAAAAGCCTCAAAAATGGACAAAAAATGCATTAGAAATGGCCAAAACCGGCTTAAAAGGGTTAGAGGTATGCGAGAACGGTTTAGAAAAAGCCAAAATTGGCTTAAAAGGGGCTAGAGATGAGCAAAAAAGGGTTAGAAATGGCCAAAAATAGCTTAAAATGGGTTAGATATAGCCAAAAAAGGGTTAAAATGGGTTAGTAGTGGGTAAAAAAGGGTTGATGTAGCCGAAAATGGCATAAAACGTGTGAGAACTGGGCCAAAAATGGGTCAGAAAAGAAAAAAAAATGCTTATAATTAGTTGAATGCAGAAGAAAGTGTTTTAGAAAGAGCCAAAAACGGCTTTAAAAGGGTTAGATGTATGCAAAAATGGGTTAGAAATGGCCAAAAACGCCTTAAAATGGGATAGAAATAGTGAAAAATGGCTTAAAATGTGTTAGAAGTGTGTAAAAATGGTTTAGATAAACCCAAAAATGGTTTAAATCGTGTGAGCAATGGGCAAAAAATGAGTTAGAAAAGGAAAGAAAAATGGCTTAAACCAGGTTGAAAGTCAGAAAAAATGGTGTAGAAAGACCCAAACGTGTCTTTAAAAGGGCTAGAGATGAGCAGAAATGGGTTAGAAATGGCAAAGAATGGCTTAAAAGAGGTTAGAGATGTGCCAGAAATGGTTAGAAATGGCCAAAACTGCTTTAAAGCAGGTTAGAGATGTGCAAAAATGGGCTAGAAATGGCCAAAAATGGATTCAAGTGGGTAAAGAAATGGGGAAAACTGGGTTAGAAACAGAAAAAAAACTAGCTTAAAACGGGTGGAAAGTGGGCAAAAATGGTTTAGAATGAGTCAAAAATGCATTAAAAGGGTTCTAGACATGCAAAAATGGGATAGAAATGGCCAAAAATGATTTAAAACGGGTTAGAAATGGACAAAAATTGGATTAGAAATGGCCAAAACCGGTTTAAAAAGGGTTAGAGGTAAGCAGAGATGAGTGAGAAATAGCCAAAACCAGCTTAAAAAAGGTTAGAGATGTGCAAAAATGGGTCAGAAATGACCAAAGCTGGCTTAAAACGGGTTAGAAACGGCCAAAAAAGCTTTAAAGCGGGTTACAGATGTGCAAAAACGGGTTAGAAATGGCCTAAGTTGGCCAAAAGCGGGTTAGAAATGGCCAAAAAGGCTTTAAAGCAGGTTAGAGATGTGTGTGCAATGGTTAGAAATGGCAAAAATGGGTTAAAGCAGGTAAGAAATGGGGAAAAGTTGGTTAGAAAGGAAATAGAAAAAACCTTCAAACGAGTGGAAAGTTGGCAAAAATCGTTCAGGTAGAGCAAAAAAAGGCTTAAAAAGGGTTAGAGCTGAGGAAAAATGGGTTATAAATGGCCAAAAGCGGCTTAAAGGTGGTTAGATAGGGGTAAAACTGGGGTAGGAATGGCCAAAAATTGCTTAAAATGGGTTAGAAGTTTGCAAAACTGTGCTAGAAATGGCCCAAAAGGTTTAAATTGGGATAGAAATGGTGAAAAATGGCTTAAAATGCGTTAGGAGTGAGCAAAAATGGGTTAGATATAGCCGAAAACGGTTTAGATCGTGTGAGAAACAGGCAAAAAATGAGTTAGAAAAGAACTAAAAATGGCTTAAAACGGGTTGAGAGCGAGAAAACATCGTGTAGAAAGAGGCAAAAATGGCTTTAAAAGGGTTAGAGATGTGCAAAAATGGGTTAGAAATGGCAAAAAATGGCTTAAAAGGGCTTATAGATGTGCCAAAAATGGTTGGAAATGGCCAAAAATGCTTTAAAGCAGGTTAGAGATGTGTAAAAGTGTGTTAGAAATGGCCAAAAATGGATTAAAGCGGGTAATAATTGGGAGAAACTGTGTTAGAAACAGAAAAAAAAAAAAAGCTTAATAAGAGTTGAAGGAGGGCAAAAATGGTTAAGGTATAGCCAAAAAAGGCTTAAAAAGGGTAAGAGATATGCAAAAACTGGGATAGAAATGGCCAAAAAGGCTTTAAAGCAGGTTAGAGATGTGCAAAAACTGGTCAGAAATGGCCAAAAATGGATTAAAGCGGGAGAGAAATGGGAAAAACTGCATTAGAAACAGAAAAAAAGCATAAAAAGTTTTGAATGAGGGAAAAAATGGTGAAGATATAGCCCAAAAAGGCTTAAATAGGATTATAGATGTGCAAAAATGGGATAGAAATGGCCAAAAACTCTTTAAAATGTGTTAGAAATGGAGAAAAATGGGTTAGAAATGGATAAAAAAATGGATAAGAAATGGCCAAAAGTAGCTTAAAAGGGGTTAGAGATGTGCAAAAATGAGTTAGAAATGGCCAAGAATGGCATAAAACAGGTTAAGAATGGCCAAAATTGGGTTAGAAATGGCCAAAAAGGCTTTAAAGCAGGTAAGAGATGTGTAAAAAAAAAAAAAAAAAATAAAATGGTTAGAAGTGGCAAAAAATGGATTAAAGATGGTGAGAAATGCAGAAAACTGGGTTAGAAACAGAAAAAAAAATAGCATAAACCGTGTTGAAAGTGGGGAGAAATGGTTTAGAAAGATCCAAAAAATGGCTTTAAAAGGGTTAGAGATTTGCAAAAATGGAATAGAAATGGCCAAAATTTATTTAAAAAGCCTCAAAAATGGACAAAAAATGCATTAGAAATGGCCAAAACCGGCTTAAAAGGGTTAGAGGTATGCGAGAACGGTTTAGAAAAAGCCAAAATTGGCTTAAAAGGGGCTAGAGATGAGCAAAAAAGGGTTAGAAATGGCCAAAAATAGCTTAAAATGGGTTAGATATAGCCAAAAAAGGGTTAAAATGGGTTAGTAGTGGGTAAAAAAGGGTTGATGTAGCCGAAAATGGCATAAAACGTGTGAGAACTGGGCCAAAAATGGGTCAGAAAAGAAAAAAAAATGCTTATAATTAGTTGAATGCAGAAGAAAGTGTTTTAGAAAGAGCCAAAAACGGCTTTAAAAGGGTTAGATGTATGCAAAAATGGGTTAGAAATGGCCAAAAACGCCTTAAAATGGGATAGAAATAGTGAAAAATGGCTTAAAATGTGTTAGAAGTGTGTAAAAATGGTTTAGATAAACCCAAAAATGGTTTAAATCGTGTGAGCAATGGGCAAAAAATGAGTTAGAAAAGGAAAGAAAAATGGCTTAAACCAGGTTGAAAGTCAGAAAAAATGGTGTAGAAAGACCCAAACGTGTCTTTAAAAGGGCTAGAGATGAGCAGAAATGGGTTAGAAATGGCAAAGAATGGCTTAAAAGAGGTTAGAGATGTGCCAGAAATGGTTAGAAATGGCCAAAACTGCTTTAAAGCAGGTTAGAGATGTGCAAAAATGGGCTAGAAATGGCCAAAAATGGATTCAAGTGGGTAAAGAAATGGGGAAAACTGGGTTAGAAACAGAAAAAAAACTAGCTTAAAACGGGTGGAAAGTGGGCAAAAATGGTTTAGAATGAGTCAAAAATGCATTAAAAGGGTTCTAGACATGCAAAAATGGGATAGAAATGGCCAAAAATGATTTAAAACGGGTTAGAAATGGACAAAAATTGGATTAGAAATGGCCAAAACCGGTTTAAAAAGGGTTAGAGGTAAGCAGAGATGAGTGAGAAATAGCCAAAACCAGCTTAAAAAAGGTTAGAGATGTGCAAAAATGGGTCAGAAATGACCAAAGCTGGCTTAAAACGGGTTAGAAACGGCCAAAAAAGCTTTAAAGCGGGTTACAGATGTGCAAAAACGGGTTAGAAATGGCCTAAGTTGGCCAAAAGCGGGTTAGAAATGGCCAAAAAGGCTTTAAAGCAGGTTAGAGATGTGTGTGCAATGGTTAGAAATGGCAAAAATGGGTTAAAGCAGGTAAGAAATGGGGAAAAGTTGGTTAGAAAGGAAATAGAAAAAACCTTCAAACGAGTGGAAAGTTGGCAAAAATCGTTCAGGTAGAGCAAAAAAAGGCTTAAAAAGGGTTAGAGCTGAGGAAAAATGGGTTATAAATGGCCAAAAGCGGCTTAAAGGTGGTTAGATAGGGGTAAAACTGGGGTAGGAATGGCCAAAAATTGCTTAAAATGGGTTAGAAGTTTGCAAAACTGTGCTAGAAATGGCCCAAAAGGTTTAAATTGGGATAGAAATGGTGAAAAATGGCTTAAAATGCGTTAGGAGTGAGCAAAAATGGGTTAGATATAGCCGAAAACGGTTTAGATCGTGTGAGAAACAGGCAAAAAATGAGTTAGAAAAGAACTAAAAATGGCTTAAAACGGGTTGAGAGCGAGAAAACATCGTGTAGAAAGAGGCAAAAATGGCTTTAAAAGGGTTAGAGATGTGCAAAAATGGGTTAGAAATGGCAAAAAATGGCTTAAAAGGGCTTATAGATGTGCCAAAAATGGTTGGAAATGGCCAAAAATGCTTTAAAGCAGGTTAGAGATGTGTAAAAGTGTGTTAGAAATGGCCAAAAATGGATTAAAGCGGGTAATAATTGGGAGAAACTGTGTTAGAAACAGAAAAAAAAAAAAAGCTTAATAAGAGTTGAAGGAGGGCAAAAATGGTTAAGGTATAGCCAAAAAAGGCTTAAAAAGGGTAAGAGATATGCAAAAACTGGGATAGAAATGGCCAAAAAGGCTTTAAAGCAGGTTAGAGATGTGCAAAAACTGGTCAGAAATGGCCAAAAATGGATTAAAGCGGGAGAGAAATGGGAAAAACTGCATTAGAAACAGAAAAAAAGCATAAAAAGTTTTGAATGAGGGAAAAAATGGTGAAGATATAGCCCAAAAAGGCTTAAATAGGATTATAGATGTGCAAAAATGGGATAGAAATGGCCAAAAACTCTTTAAAATGTGTTAGAAATGGAGAAAAATGGGTTAGAAATGGATAAAAAAATGGATAAGAAATGGCCAAAAGTAGCTTAAAAGGGGTTAGAGATGTGCAAAAATGAGTTAGAAATGGCCAAGAATGGCATAAAACAGGTTAAGAATGGCCAAAATTGGGTTAGAAATGGCCAAAAAGGCTTTAAAGCAGGTAAGAGATGTGTAAAAAAAAAAAAAAAAAATAAAATGGTTAGAAGTGGCAAAAAATGGATTAAAGATGGTGAGAAATGCAGAAAACTGGGTTAGAAACAGAAAAAAAAATAGCATAAACCGTGTTGAAAGTGGGGAGAAATGGTTTAGAAAGATCCAAAAAATGGCTTTAAAAGGGTTAGAGATTTGCAAAAATGGAATAGAAATGGCCAAAATTTATTTAAAAAGCCTCAAAAATGGACAAAAAATGCATTAGAAATGGCCAAAACCGGCTTAAAAGGGTTAGAGGTATGCGAGAACGGTTTAGAAAAAGCCAAAATTGGCTTAAAAGGGGCTAGAGATGAGCAAAAAAGGGTTAGAAATGGCCAAAAATAGCTTAAAATGGGTTAGATATAGCCAAAAAAGGGTTAAAATGGGTTAGTAGTGGGTAAAAAAGGGTTGATGTAGCCGAAAATGGCATAAAACGTGTGAGAACTGGGCCAAAAATGGGTCAGAAAAGAAAAAAAAATGCTTATAATTAGTTGAATGCAGAAGAAAGTGTTTTAGAAAGAGCCAAAAACGGCTTTAAAAGGGTTAGATGTATGCAAAAATGGGTTAGAAATGGCCAAAAACGCCTTAAAATGGGATAGAAATAGTGAAAAATGGCTTAAAATGTGTTAGAAGTGTGTAAAAATGGTTTAGATAAACCCAAAAATGGTTTAAATCGTGTGAGCAATGGGCAAAAAATGAGTTAGAAAAGGAAAGAAAAATGGCTTAAACCAGGTTGAAAGTCAGAAAAAATGGTGTAGAAAGACCCAAACGTGTCTTTAAAAGGGCTAGAGATGAGCAGAAATGGGTTAGAAATGGCAAAGAATGGCTTAAAAGAGGTTAGAGATGTGCCAGAAATGGTTAGAAATGGCCAAAACTGCTTTAAAGCAGGTTAGAGATGTGCAAAAATGGGCTAGAAATGGCCAAAAATGGATTCAAGTGGGTAAAGAAATGGGGAAAACTGGGTTAGAAACAGAAAAAAAACTAGCTTAAAACGGGTGGAAAGTGGGCAAAAATGGTTTAGAATGAGTCAAAAATGCATTAAAAGGGTTCTAGACATGCAAAAATGGGATAGAAATGGCCAAAAATGATTTAAAACGGGTTAGAAATGGACAAAAATTGGATTAGAAATGGCCAAAACCGGTTTAAAAAGGGTTAGAGGTAAGCAGAGATGAGTGAGAAATAGCCAAAACCAGCTTAAAAAAGGTTAGAGATGTGCAAAAATGGGTCAGAAATGACCAAAGCTGGCTTAAAACGGGTTAGAAACGGCCAAAAAAGCTTTAAAGCGGGTTACAGATGTGCAAAAACGGGTTAGAAATGGCCTAAGTTGGCCAAAAGCGGGTTAGAAATGGCCAAAAAGGCTTTAAAGCAGGTTAGAGATGTGTGTGCAATGGTTAGAAATGGCAAAAATGGGTTAAAGCAGGTAAGAAATGGGGAAAAGTTGGTTAGAAAGGAAATAGAAAAAACCTTCAAACGAGTGGAAAGTTGGCAAAAATCGTTCAGGTAGAGCAAAAAAAGGCTTAAAAAGGGTTAGAGCTGAGGAAAAATGGGTTATAAATGGCCAAAAGCGGCTTAAAGGTGGTTAGATAGGGGTAAAACTGGGGTAGGAATGGCCAAAAATTGCTTAAAATGGGTTAGAAGTTTGCAAAACTGTGCTAGAAATGGCCCAAAAGGTTTAAATTGGGATAGAAATGGTGAAAAATGGCTTAAAATGCGTTAGGAGTGAGCAAAAATGGGTTAGATATAGCCGAAAACGGTTTAGATCGTGTGAGAAACAGGCAAAAAATGAGTTAGAAAAGAACTAAAAATGGCTTAAAACGGGTTGAGAGCGAGAAAACATCGTGTAGAAAGAGGCAAAAATGGCTTTAAAAGGGTTAGAGATGTGCAAAAATGGGTTAGAAATGGCAAAAAATGGCTTAAAAGGGCTTATAGATGTGCCAAAAATGGTTGGAAATGGCCAAAAATGCTTTAAAGCAGGTTAGAGATGTGTAAAAGTGTGTTAGAAATGGCCAAAAATGGATTAAAGCGGGTAATAATTGGGAGAAACTGTGTTAGAAACAGAAAAAAAAAAAAAGCTTAATAAGAGTTGAAGGAGGGCAAAAATGGTTAAGGTATAGCCAAAAAAGGCTTAAAAAGGGTAAGAGATATGCAAAAACTGGGATAGAAATGGCCAAAAAGGCTTTAAAGCAGGTTAGAGATGTGCAAAAACTGGTCAGAAATGGCCAAAAATGGATTAAAGCGGGAGAGAAATGGGAAAAACTGCATTAGAAACAGAAAAAAAGCATAAAAAGTTTTGAATGAGGGAAAAAATGGTGAAGATATAGCCCAAAAAGGCTTAAATAGGATTATAGATGTGCAAAAATGGGATAGAAATGGCCAAAAACTCTTTAAAATGTGTTAGAAATGGAGAAAAATGGGTTAGAAATGGATAAAAAAATGGATAAGAAATGGCCAAAAGTAGCTTAAAAGGGGTTAGAGATGTGCAAAAATGAGTTAGAAATGGCCAAGAATGGCATAAAACAGGTTAAGAACGGCCAAAATTGGGTTAGAAATGGCCAAAAAGGCTTTAAAGCAGGTAAGAGATGTGTAAAAAAAAAAAAAAAAATAAAATGGTTAGAAGTGGCAAAAAATGGATTAAAGATGGTGAGAAATGCAGAAAACTGTGTTAGAAACAGAAAAAAAAATAGCATAAACCGTGTTGAAAGTGGGGAGAAATGGTTTAGAAAGATCCAAAAAATGGCTTTAAAAGGGTTAGAGATTTGCAAAAATGGAATAGAAATGGCCAAAATTTATTTAAAAAGCCTCAAAAATGGACAAAAAATGCATTAGAAATGGCCAAAACCGGCTTAAAAGGGTTAGAGGTATGCGAGAACGGTTTAGAAAAAGCCAAAATTGGCTTAAAAGGGGCTAGAGATGAGCAAAAAAGGGTTAGAAATGGCCAAAAATAGCTTAAAATGGGTTAGATATAGCCAAAAAAGGGTTAAAATGGGTTAGTAGTGGGTAAAAAAGGGTTGATGTAGCCGAAAATGGCATAAAACGTGTGAGAACTGGGCCAAAAATGGGTCAGAAAAGAAAAAAAAATGCTTATAATTAGTTGAATGCAGAAGAAAGTGTTTTAGAAAGAGCCAAAAACGGCTTTAAAAGGGTTAGATGTATGCAAAAATGGGTTAGAAATGGCCAAAAACGCCTTAAAATGGGATAGAAATAGTGAAAAATGGCTTAAAATGTGTTAGAAGTGTGTAAAAATGGTTTAGATAAACCCAAAAATGGTTTAAATCGTGTGAGCAATGGGCAAAAAATGAGTTAGAAAAGGAAAGAAAAATGGCTTAAACCAGGTTGAAAGTCAGGAAAAATGGTGTAGAAAGAGCCAAACGTGTCTTTAAAAGGGCTAGAGATGAGCAGAAATGGGTTAGAAATGGCAAAGAATGGCTTAAAAGAGGTTAGAGATGTGCCAGAAATGGTTAGAAATGGCCAAAACTGCTTTAAAGCAGGTTAGAGATGTGCAAAAATGGGCTAGAAATGGCCAAAAATGGATTCAAGTGGGTAAAGAAATGGGGAAAACTGGGTTAGAAACAGAAAAAAAACTAGCTTAAAACGGGTGGAAAGTGGGCAAAAATGGTTTAGAATGAGTCAAAAATGCATTAAAAGGGTTCTAGACATGCAAAAATGGGATAGAAATGGCCAAAAATGATTTAAAACGGGTTAGAAATGGACAAAAATTGGATTAGAAATGGCCAAAACCGGTTTAAAAAGGGTTAGAGGTAAGCAGAGATGAGTGAGAAATAGCCAAAACCAGCTTAAAAAAGGTTAGAGATGTGCAAAAATGGGTCAGAAATGACCAAAGCTGGCTTAAAATAGGTTAGAAACGGCCAAAAAAGCTTTAAAGCGGGTTAGAGATGTGCAAAAACGGGTTAGAAATGGCCTAAGTTGGCCAAAAGCGGGTTAGAAATGGCCAAAAAGGCTTTAAAGCAGGTTAGAGATGTGTGTGCAATGGTTAGAAATGGCAAAAATGGGTTAAAGCAGGTAAGAAATGGGGAAAAGTTGGTTAGAAAGGAAATAGAAAAAACCTTCAAACGAGTGGAAAGTTGGCAAAAATCGTTCAGGTAGAGCAAAAAAAGGCTTAAAAAGGGTTAGAGCTGAGGAAAAATGGGTTATAAATGGCCAAAAGCGGCTTAAAGGTGGTTAGATAGGGGTAAAACTGGGGTAGGAATGGCCAAAAATTGCTTAAAATGGGTTAGAAGTTTGCAAAACTGTGCTAGAAATGGCCCAAAAGGTTTAAATTGGGATAGAAATGGTGAAAAATGGCTTAAAATGCGTTAGGAGTGAGCAAAAATGGGTTAGATATAGCCGAAAACGGTTTAGATCGTGTGAGAAACAGGCAAAAAATGAGTTAGAAAAGAACTAAAAATGGCTTAAAACGGGTTGAGAGCGAGAAAACATCGTGTAGAAAGAGGCAAAAATGGCTTTAAAAGGGTTAGAGATGTGCAAAAATGGGTTAGAAATGGCAAAAAATGGCTTAAAAGGGCTTATAGATGTGCCAAAAATGGTTGGAAATGGCCAAAAATGCTTTAAAGCAGGTTAGAGATGTGTAAAAGTGAGTTAGAAATGGCCAAAAATGGATTAAAGCGGGTAATAATTGGGAGAAACTGTGTTAGAAACAGAAAAAAAAAAAAAAAAGCTTAATAAGAGTTGAAGGAGGGCAAAAATGGTTAAGGTATAGCCAAAAAAGGCTTAAAAAGGGTAAGAGATATGCAAAAACTGGGATAGAAATGGCCAAAAAGGCTTTAAAGCAGGTTAGAGATGTGCAAAAACTGGTCAGAAATGGCCAAAAATGGATTAAAGCGGGAGAGAAATGGGAAAAACTGCATTAGAAACAGAAAAAAAAGCATAAAAAGTTTTGAATGAGGGAAAAAATGGTGAAGATATAGCCCAAAAAGGCTTAAATAGGATTATAGATGTGCAAAAATGGGATAGAAATGGCCAAAAACTCTTTAAAATGTGTTAGAAATGGAGAAAAATGGGTTAGAAATGGATAAAAAATGGACTTTGTCCTGGCTTTTCTGCTCTTTCAGCAGTGTCTAAACGCTCCTGCTCTACTTACTCTTGCTGCAGCTCACAGAGAGCGTGCACTGGAGAGGTTGTATTCAAACGGTCTTTTTGGAGAAAGAGTGAAGAGTGACAGCAATGTTTGTGTCACAGTTGCAAAGCTCACTGTGTGCTATAGATGACCAGCAGGAGGTTTTTCGCAAGGCTCTTCTGCTGTTTTAGCACAGTCTAAACATTGCTGCTCTACTCTCTCTGTTGCTGCTCAGCAGAGAGCTGGCACAGAGATGTTGGATTCAATTGGTCTTTCAGGCAGGAAAGGGAGGAGTGACAGCAATGTGTGCTGCAGAGTTGCAAAGCTCGCTGTGCGCTGAAGATGATCTGCAGGAACATTTTGTCCTGGCTCTTCTATTCTTTGAGTAGGGTCTAAACGTTCCTGCTCTATCCTCTCTGCTGCTGCACAGCAGAGAAAGGGCACAGAGATTTGGGATTCAATTGGACTTTGAGGTAGGAACGTGAGGAGCGACAGCAATATATGTGTCACAGTTGCAAAGCTGACTGCGTGCTGAAGGTGCATAGCCGGAGCTTTCACTCCTGGCTCTTCGGCTGTGGGAGCAGAGGCCAAGAGCTCGTGTTCACGTGTCACTGCTGCTGTTCAAACGAGAGAGGGCGCGAGAGACTATGGATTCAAACGGACTATTAGGAGATGAAGGGAGGAGTGACAGCAATGTGTGTTGCAGAGTTGCAAAGCTCGCTGTGTGCTGACGATGATCAGCAGGAACATTTTGGCCTGGCTCTTCTGCTCTTTCAGCAGAGTCTAAACGTTCCTGCTCTACTCACTCTGCTGCTGCTCAGAGAGAGCGGGCCCTGGAAAGGTTGCATTCAAATGGACTTTTAGGAGATAAAGTGACCAGTGACAGTAATGTGTGTGTCCCAGTTGCAAAGCTCACTGTGTGCTGAAGATGATCAGCAGGAACTTTGTGCATGTCTCTTCTGCTGTTTCAGCAGAGACCAAACGTAACTGCTATATTCTGCTGCTGCTGACAAAGAGCAAGCACAGGAGTTGTAGGATTCAATTGGACTTTCAGGTAGGAAAGTGAGGGGTGACAGCAATGTGTGTGACACAGTTTCAAAGCTCACTGTGCGCTGAAGATGCCCAGCCGGAGTTTCCCTGCTGGCCCATCGGCTGTGGGATTAGAGGTCAAGTGCTTCGTGCTCCCCTGTCACAACTGCTCTTGAAAGGAGAGAGGGCACCAGAAACGTTGGATTCAAATGCACTTTTAGGAGATAAAGTGAGGAGTGACAGCAATGTTTGTGTCACAGTTGCAAAGCTAACTGTGTGCTAAACATGATCAGCAGGAGCTTTTTCGCAAGGCTCTTCTGCTGTTTTAGCACAGTCTAAACATTGCTGCTCTACTCTCTCTGTTGCTGCTCAGCAGAGAGAGAGCACAGAGATGTTGGATTCAATTGGTCTTTCAGGCAGGAAAGGGAGGAGTGACAGCAATGGATGTTGCAGAGTTGCAAAGCTCGCTGTGCGCTGAAGATGATCTGTAGGAACATTTTGTCCTGGCTTTTCTGCTCTTTCAGCAGTGTCTAAACGCTCCTGCTCTACTTACTCTTGCTGCAGCTCACAGAGAGCGTGCACTGGAGAGGTTGTATTCAAACGGTGTTTTTGGAGAAAGAGTGAAGAGTGACAGCAATGTTTGTGTCACAGTTGCAAAGCTCACTGTGTGCTATAGATGACCAGCAGGAGGTTTTTCGCAAGGCTCTTCTGCTGTTTTAGCACAGTCTAAACACTGCTGCTCTACTCTCTCTGTTGCTGCTCAGCAGAGAGCTGGCACAGAGATGTTGGATTCAACTGGTCTTTCAGGCAGGAAAGGGAGGAGTGACAGCAATGTGTGTTGCAGAGTTGCAAAGCTCGCTGTGCGCTGACGATGATGAGCAGGAACATTTTGGCCTGGCTCTTCTGCTCTTTCAGCAGAGTCTAAACGTTCCTGCTCTACTCACTCTGCTGCTGCTCAGAGAGAGCGGGCACTGGAAAGGTTGCATTCAAATGGACTTTTAGGAGATAAAGTGACCAGTGACAGTAATGTGTGTGTCCCAGTTGCAAAGCTCACTGTGTGCTGAAGATGATCAGCAGGAACTTTGTGCATGTCTCTTCTGCTGTTTCAGTAGAGACCAAACGTAACTGCTATATTCTGCTGCTGCTGACAAAGAGCAAGCACAGGAGTTGTAGGATTCAATTGGACTTTCAGGTAGGAAAGTGAGGGGTGACAGCAATGTGTGTGACACAGTTTCAAAGCTCACTGTGCGCTGAAGATGCCCAGCTGGAGTTTCCCTGCTGGCCCATCGGCTGTGGGATTAGAGGTCAAGTGCTTCGTGCTCCCCTGTCACAACTGCTCTTGAAAGGAGAGAGGGCACCAGAAACGTTGGATTCAAATGCACTTTTAGGAGATAAAGTGAGGAGTGACAGCAATGTTTGTGTCACAGTTGCAAAGCTAACTGTGTGCTAAACATGATCAGCAGGAGCTTTTTCGCAAGGCTCTTCTGCTGTTTTAGCACAGTCTAAACATTGCTGCTCTACTCTCTCTGTTGCTGCTCAGCAGAGAGAGAGCACAGAGATGTTGGATTCAATTGGTCTTTCAGGCAGGAAAGGGAGGAGTGACAGCAATGGATGTTGCAGAGTTGCAAAGCTCGCTGTGCGCTGAAGATGATCTGTAGGAACATTTTGTCCTGGCTTTTCTGCTCTTTCAGCAGTGTCTAAACGCTCCTGCTCTACTTACTCTTGCTGCAGCTCACAGAGAGCGTGCACTGGAGAGGTTGTATTCAAACGGTGTTTTTGGAGAAAGAGTGAAGAGTGACAGCAATGTTTGTGTCACAGTTGCAAAGCTCACTGTGTGCTATAGATGACCAGCAGGAGGTTTTTCGCAAGGCTCTTCTGCTGTTTTAGCACAGTCTAAACATTGCTGCTCTACTCTCTCTGTTGCTGCTCAGCAGAGAGCTGGCACAGAGATGTTGGATTCAACTGGTCTTTCAGGCAGGAAAGGGAGGAGTGACAGCAATGTGTGTTGCAGAGTTGCAAAGCTCGCTGTGCGCTGACGATGATGAGCAGGAACATTTTGGCCTGGCTCTTCTGCTCTTTCAGCAGTGTCTAAACGTTCCTGCTCTACTCACTCTGCTGCTGCTCAGAGAGAGCGGGCCCTGGAAAGTTTGCATTCAAATGGACTTTTAGGAGATAAAGTGACCAGTGACAGTAATGTGTGTGTCCCAGTTGCAAAGCTCACTGTGTGCTGAAGATGATCAGCAGGAACTTTGTGCATGTCTCTTCTGCTGTTTCAGCAGAGACCAAACGTAACTGCTATATTCTGCTGCTGCTGACAAAGAGCAAGCACAGGAGTTGTAGGATTCAATTGGACTTTCAGGTAGGAAAGTGAGGGGTGACAGCAATGTGTGTGACACAGTTTCAAAGCTCACTGTGCGCTGAAGATGCCCAGCTGGAGTTTCCCTGCTGGCCCATCGGCTGTGGGATTAGAGGTCAAGTGCTTCGTGCTCCCCTGTCACAACTGCTCTTGAAAGGAGAGAGGGCACCAGAAACGTTGGATTCAAATGCACTTTTAGGAGATAAAGTGAGGAGTGACAGCAATGTTTGTGTCACAGTTGCAAAGCTAACTGTGTGCTAAACATGATCAGCAGGAGCTTTTTCGCAAGGCTCTTCTGCTGTTTTAGCACAGTCTAAACATTGCTGCTCTACTCTCTCTGTTGCTGCTCAGCAGAGAGAGAGCACAGAGATGTTGGATTCAATTGGTCTTTCAGGCAGGAAAGGGAGGAGTGACAGCAATGGATGTTGCAGAGTTGCAAAGCTCGCTGTGCGCTGAAGATGATCTGTAGGAACATTTTGTCCTGGCTTTTCTGCTCTTTCAGCAGTGTCTAAACGCTCCTGCTCTACTTACTCTTGCTGCAGCTCACAGAGAGCGTGCACTGGAGAGGTTGTATTCAAACGGTGTTTTTGGAGAAAGAGTGAAGAGTGACAGCAATGTTTGTGTCACAGTTGCAAAGCTCACTGTGTGCTATAGATGACCAGCAGGAGGTTTTTCGCAAGGCTCTTCTGCTGTTTTAGCACAGTCTAAACATTGCTGCTCTACTCTCTCTGTTGCTGCTCAGCAGAGAGCTGGCACAGAGATGTTGGATTCAACTGGTCTTTCAGGCAGGAAAGGGAGGAGTGACAGCAATGTGTGTTGCAGAGTTGCAAAGCTCGCTGTGCGCTGACGATGATGAGCAGGAACATTTTGGCCTGGCTCTTCTGCTCTTTCAGCAGTGTCTAAACGTTCCTGCTCTACTCACTCTGCTGCTGCTCAGAGAGAGCGGGCACTGGAAAGGTTGCATTCAAATGGACTTTTAGGAGATAAAGTGACCAGTGACAGTAATGTGTGTGTCCCAGTTGCAAAGCTCACTGTGTGCTGAAGATGATCAGCAGGAACTTTGTGCATGTCTCTTCTGCTGTTTCAGCAGAGACCAAACGTAACTGCTATATTCTGCTGCTGCTGACAAAGAGCAAGCACAGGAGTTGTAGGATTCAATTGGACTTTCAGGTAGGAAAGTGAGGGGTGACAGCAATGTGTGTGACACAGTTTCAAAGCTCACTGTGCGCTGAAGATGCCCAGCCGGAGTTTCCCTGCTGGCCCATCGGCTGTGGGATTAGAGGTCAAGTGCTTCGTGCTCCCCTGTCACAACTGCTCTTGAAAGGAGAGAGGGCACCAGAAACGTTGGATTCAAATGCACTTTTAGGAGATAAAGTGAGGAGTGACAGCAATGTTTGTGTCACAGTTGCAAAGCTAACTGTGTGCTAAACATGATCAGCAGGAGCTTTTTCGCAAGGCTCTTCTGCTGTTTTAGCACAGTCTAAACATTGCTGCTCTACTCTCTCTGTTGCTGCTCAGCAGAGAGAGAGCACAGAGATGTTGGATTCAATTGGTCTTTCAGGCAGGAAAGGGAGGAGTGACAGCAATGGATGTTGCAGAGTTGCAAAGCTCGCTGTGCGCTGAAGATGATCTGTAGGAACACTTTGTCCTGGCTTTTCTGCTCTTTCAGCAGTGTCTAAACGCTCCTGCTCTACTTACTCTTGCTGCAGCTCACAGAGAGCGTGCACTGGAGAGGTTGTATTCAAACGGTCTTTTTGGAGAAAGAGTGAAGAGTGACAGCAATGTTTGTGTCACAGTTGCAAAGCTCACTGTGTGCTATAGATGACCAGCAGGAGGTTTTTCGCAAGGCTCTTCTGCTGTTTTAGCACAGTCTAAACACTGCTGCTCTACTCTCTCTGTTGCTGCTCAGCAGAGAGCTGGCACAGAGATGTTGGATTCAACTGGTCTTTCAGGCAGGAAAGGGAGGAGTGACAGCAATGTGTGTTGCAGAGTTGCAAAGCTCGCTGTGCGCTGACGATGATGAGCAGGAACATTTTGGCCTGGCTCTTCTGCTCTTTCAGCAGAGTCTAAACGTTCCTGCTCTACTCACTCTGCTGCTGCTCAGAGAGAGCGGGCACTGGAAAGGTTGCATTCAAATGGACTTTTAGGAGATAAAGTGACCAGTGACAGTAATGTGTGTGTCCCAGTTGCAAAGCTCACTGTGTGCTGAAGATGATCAGCAGGAACTTTGTGCATGTCTCTTCTGCTGTTTCAGTAGAGACCAAACGTAACTGCTATATTCTGCTGCTGCTGACAAAGAGCAAGCACAGGAGTTGTAGGATTCAATTGGACTTTCAGGTAGGAAAGTGAGGGGTGACAGCAATGTGTGTGACACAGTTTCAAAGCTCACTGTGCGCTGAAGATGCCCAGCTGGAGTTTCCCTGCTGGCCCATCGGCTGTGGGATTAGAGGTCAAGTGCTTCGTGCTCCCCTGTCACAACTGCTCTTGAAAGGAGAGAGGGCACCAGAAACGTTGGATTCAAATGCACTTTTAGGAGATAAAGTGAGGAGTGACAGCAATGTTTGTGTCACAGTTGCAAAGCTAACTGTGTGCTAAACATGATCAGCAGGAGCTTTTTCGCAAGGCTCTTCTGCTGTTTTAGCACAGTCTAAACATTGCTGCTCTACTCTCTCTGTTGCTGCTCAGCAGAGAGAGAGCACAGAGATGTTGGATTCAATTGGTCTTTCAGGCAGGAAAGGGAGGAGTGACAGCAATGGATGTTGCAGAGTTGCAAAGCTCGCTGTGCGCTGAAGATGATCTGTAGGAACATTTTGTCCTGGCTTTTCTGCTCTTTCAGCAGTGTCTAAACGCTCCTGCTCTACTTACTCTTGCTGCAGCTCACAGAGAGCGTGCACTGGAGAGGTTGTATTCAAACGGTGTTTTTGGAGAAAGAGTGAAGAGTGACAGCAATGTTTGTGTCACAGTTGCAAAGCTCACTGTGTGCTATAGATGACCAGCAGGAGGTTTTTCGCAAGGCTCTTCTGCTGTTTTAGCACAGTCTAAACATTGCTGCTCTACTCTCTCTGTTGCTGCTCAGCAGAGAGCTGGCACAGAGATGTTGGATTCAACTGGTCTTTCAGGCAGGAAAGGGAGGAGTGACAGCAATGTGTGTTGCAGAGTTGCAAAGCTCGCTGTGCGCTGACGATGATGAGCAGGAACATTTTGGCCTGGCTCTTCTGCTCTTTCAGCAGTGTCTAAACGTTCCTGCTCTACTCACTCTGCTGCTGCTCAGAGAGAGCGGGCCCTGGAAAGTTTGCATTCAAATGGACTTTTAGGAGATAAAGTGACCAGTGACAGTAATGTGTGTGTCCCAGTTGCAAAGCTCACTGTGTGCTGAAGATGATCAGCAGGAACTTTGTGCATGTCTCTTCTGCTGTTTCAGCAGAGACCAAACGTAACTGCTATATTCTGCTGCTGCTGACAAAGAGCAAGCACAGGAGTTGTAGGATTCAATTGGACTTTCAGGTAGGAAAGTGAGGGGTGACAGCAATGTGTGTGACACAGTTTCAAAGCTCACTGTGCGCTGAAGATGCCCAGCCGGAGTTTCCCTGCTGGCCCATCGGCTGTGGGATTAGAGGTCAAGCGCTTCGTGCTCCCCTGTCACAACTGCTCTTGAAAGGAGAGAGGGCACCAGAAACGTTGGATTCAAATGCACTTTTAGGAGATAAAGTGAGGAGTGACAGCAATGTTTGTGTCACAGTTGCAAAGCTAACTGTGTGCTAAACATGATCAGCAGGAGCTTTTTCGCAAGGCTCTTCTGCTGTTTTAGCACAGTCTAAACATTGCTGCTCTACTCTCTCTGTTGCTGCTCAGCAGAGAGAGAGCACAGAGATGTTGGATTCAATTGGTCTTTCAGGCAGGAAAGGGAGGAGTGACAGCAATGGATGTTGCAGAGTTGCAAAGCTCGCTGTGCGCTGAAGATGATCTGTAGGAACATTTTGTCCTGGCTTTTCTGCTCTTTCAGCAGTGTCTAAACGCTCCTGCTCTACTTACTCTTGCTGCAGCTCACAGAGAGCGTGCACTGGAGAGGTTGTATTCAAACGGTGTTTTTGGAGAAAGAGTGAAGAGTGACAGCAATGTTTGTGTCACAGTTGCAAAGCTCACTGTGTGCTATAGATGACCAGCAGGAGGTTTTTCGCAAGGCTCTTCTGCTGTTTTAGCACAGTCTAAACATTGCTGCTCTACTCTCTCTGTTGCTGCTCAGCAGAGAGCTGGCACAGAGATGTTGGATTCAACTGGTCTTTCAGGCAGGAAAGGGAGGAGTGACAGCAATGTGTGTTGCAGAGTTGCAAAGCTCGCTGTGCGCTGACGATGATGAGGAGGAACATTTTGGCCTGGCTCTTCTGCTCTTTCAGCAGTGTCTAAACGTTCCTGCTCTACTCACTCTGCTGCTGCTCAGAGAGAGCGGGCACTGGAAAGGTTGCATTCAAATGGACTTTTAGGAGATAAAGTGACCAGTGACAGTAATGTGTGTGTCCCAGTTGCAAAGCTCACTGTGTGCTGAAGATGATCAGCAGGAACTTTGTGCATGTCTCTTCTGCTGTTTCAGCAGAGACCAAACGTAACTGCTATATTCTGCTGCTGCTGACAAAGAGCAAGCACAGGAGTTGTAGGATTCAATTGGACTTTCAGGTAGGAAAGTGAGGGGTGACAGCAATGTGTGTGACACAGTTTCAAAGCTCACTGTGCGCTGAAGATGCCCAGCCGGAGTTTCCCTGCTGGCCCATCGGCTGTGGGATTAGAGGTCAAGCGCTTCGTGCTCCCCTGTCACAACTGCTCTTGAAAGGAGAGAGGGCACCAGAAACGTTGGATTCAAATGCACTTTTAGGAGATAAAGTGAGGAGTGACAGCAATGTTTGTGTCACAGTTGCAAAGCTAACTGTGTGCTAAACATGATCAGCAGGAGCTTTTTCGCAAGGCTCTTCTGCTGTTTTAGCACAGTCTAAACATTGCTGCTCTACTCTCTCTGTTGCTGCTCAGCAGAGAGAGAGCACAGAGATGTTGGATTCAATTGGTCTTTCAGGCAGGAAAGGGAGGAGTGACAGCAATGGATGTTGCAGAGTTGCAAAGCTCGCTGTGCGCTGAAGATGATCTGTAGGAACATTTTGTCCTGGCTTTTCTGCTCTTTCAGCAGTGTCTAAACGCTCCTGCTCTACTTACTCTTGCTGCAGCTCACAGAGAGCGTGCACTGGAGAGGTTGTATTCAAACGGTGTTTTTGGAGAAAGAGTGAAGAGTGACAGCAATGTTTGTGTCACAGTTGCAAAGCTCACTGTGTGCTATAGATGACCAGCAGGAGGTTTTTCGCAAGGCTCTTCTGCTGTTTTAGCACAGTCTAAACATTGCTGCTCTACTCTCTCTGTTGCTGCTCAGCAGAGAGCTGGCACAGAGATGTTGGATTCAACTGGTCTTTCAGGCAGGAAAGGGAGGAGTGACAGCAATGTGTGTTGCAGAGTTGCAAAGCTCGCTGTGCGCTGACGATGATGAGGAGGAACATTTTGGCCTGGCTCTTCTGCTCTTTCAGCAGTGTCTAAACGTTCCTGCTCTACTCACTCTGCTGCTGCTCAGAGAGAGCGGGCACTGGAAAGGTTGCATTCAAATGGACTTTTAGGAGATAAAGTGACCAGTGACAGTAATGTGTGTGTCCCAGTTGCAAAGCTCACTGTGTGCTGAAGATGATCAGCAGGAACTTTGTGCATGTCTCTTCTGCTGTTTCAGCAGAGACCAAACGTAACTGCTATATTCTGCTGCTGCTGACAAAGAGCAAGCACAGGAGTTGTAGGATTCAATTGGACTTTCAGGTAGGAAAGTGAGGGGTGACAGCAATGTGTGTGACACAGTTTCAAAGCTCACTGTGCGCTGAAGATGCCCAGCCGGAGTTTCCCTGCTGGCCCATCGGCTGTGGGATTAGAGGTCAAGTGCTTCGTGCTCCCCTGTCACAACTGCTCTTGAAAGGAGAGAGGGCACCAGAAACGTTGGATTCAAATGCACTTTTAGGAGATAAAGTGAGGAGTGACAGCAATGTTTGTGTCACAGTTGCAAAGCTAACTGTGTGCTAAACATGATCAGCAGGAGCTTTTTCGCAAGGCTCTTCTGCTGTTTTAGCACAGTCTAAACATTGCTGCTCTACTCTCTCTGTTGCTGCTCAGCAGAGAGAGAGCACAGAGATGTTGGATTCAATTGGTCTTTCAGGCAGGAAAGGGAGGAGTGACAGCAATGGATGTTGCAGAGTTGCAAAGCTCGCTGTGCGCTGAAGATGATCTGTAGGAACACTTTGTCCTGGCTTTTCTGCTCTTTCAGCAGTGTCTAAACGCTCCTGCTCTACTTACTCTTGCTGCAGCTCACAGAGAGCGTGCACTGGAGAGGTTGTATTCAAACGGTCTTTTTGGAGAAAGAGTGAAGAGTGACAGCAATGTTTGTGTCACAGTTGCAAAGCTCACTGTGTGCTATAGATGACCAGCAGGAGGTTTTTCGCAAGGCTCTTCTGCTGTTTTAGCACAGTCTAAACATTGCTGCTCTACTCTCTCTGTTGCTGCTCAGCAGAGAGCTGGCACAGAGATGTTGGATTCAACTGGTCTTTCAGGCAGGAAAGGGAGGAGTGACAGCAATGTGTGTTGCAGAGTTGCAAAGCTCGCTGTGCGCTGACGATGATGAGCAGGAACATTTTGGCCTGGCTCTTCTGCTCTTTCAGCAGTGTCTAAACGTTCCTGCTCTACTCACTCTGCTGCTGCTCAGAGAGAGCGGGCACTGGAAAGGTTGCATTCAAATGGACTTTTAGGAGATAAAGTGACCAGTGACAGTAATGTGTGTGTCCCAGTTGCAAAGCTCACTGTGTGCTGAAGATGATCAGCAGGAACTTTGTGCATGTCTCTTCTGCTGTTTCAGCAGAGACCAAACGTAACTGCTATATTCTGCTGCTGCTGATAAAGAGCAAGCACAGGAGTTGTAGGATTCAATTGGACTTTCAGGTAGGAAAGTGAGGGGTGACAGCAATGTGTGTGACACAGTTTCAAAGCTCACTGTGCGCTGAAGATGCCCAGCCGGAGTTTCCCTGCTGGCCCATCGGCGGTGGGATTAGAGGTCAAGCGCTTCGTGCTCCCTTGTCACAACTGCTCTTGAAAGGAGAGAGGGCACCAGAAACGTTGTATTCAAATGCACTTTTAGGAGATAAAGTGAGGAGTGACAGCAATGTTTGTGTCACAGTTGCAAAGCTAACTGTGTGCTAAACATGATCAGCAGGAGCTTTTTCGCAAGGCTCTTCTGCTGTTTTAGCACAGTCTAAACATTGCTGCTCTACTCTCTCTGTTGCTGCTCAGCAGAGAGAGAGCACAGAGATGTTGGATTCAATTGGTCTTTCAGGCAGGAAAGGGAGGAGTGACAGCAATGGATGTTGCAGAGTTGCAAAGCTCGCTGTGCGCTGAAGATGATCTGTAGGAACATTTTGTCCTGGCTTTTCTGCTCTTTCAGCAGTGTCTAAACGCTCCTGCTCTACTTACTCTTGCTGCAGCTCACAGAGAGCGTGCACTGGAGAGGTTGTATTCAAACGGTCTTTTTGGAGAAAGAGTGAAGAGTGACAGCAATGTTTGTGTCACAGTTGCAAAGCTCACTGTGTGCTATAGATGACCAGCAGGAGGTTTTTCGCAAGGCTCTTCTGCTGTTTTAGCACAGTCTAAACATTGCTGCTCTACTCTCTCTGTTGCTGCTCAGCAGAGAGCTGGCACAGAGATGTTGGATTCAATTGGTCTTTCAGGCAGGAAAGGGAGGAGTGACAGCAATGTGTGCTGCAGAGTTGCAAAGCTCGCTGTGCGCTGAAGATGATCTGCAGGAACATTTTGTCCTGGCTCTTCTATTCTTTGAGTAGGGTCTAAACGTTCCTGCTCTATCCTCTCTGCTGCTGCACAGCAGAGAAAGGGCACAGAGATTTGGGATTCAATTGGACTTTGAGGTAGGAACGTGAGGAGCGACAGCAATATATGTGTCACAGTTGCAAAGCTGACTGCGTGCTGAAGGTGCATAGCCGGAGCTTTCACTCCTGGCTCTTCGGCTGTGGGAGCAGAGGCCAAGAGCTCGTGTTCACGTGTCACTGCTGCTGTTCAAACGAGAGAGGGCGCGAGAGACTATGGATTCAAACGGACTATTAGGAGATGAAGGGAGGAGTGACAGCAATGTGTGTTGCAGAGTTGCAAAGCTCGCTGTGTGCTAACGATGATCAGCAGGAACATTTTGGCCTGGCTCTTCTGCTCTTTCAGCAGAGTCTAAACGTTCCTGCTCTACTCACTCTGCTGCTGCTCAGAGAGAGCGGGCACTGGAAAGGTTGCATTCAAATGGACTTTTAGGAGATAAAGTGACCAGTGACAGTAATGTGTGTGTCCCAGTTGCAAAGCTCACTGTGTGCTGAAGATGATCAGCAGGAACTTTGTGCATGTCTCTTCTGCTGTTTCAGCAGAGACCAAACGTAACTGCTATATTCTGCTGCTGCTGACAAAGAGCAAGCACAGGAGTTGTAGGATTCAATTGGACTTTCAGGTAGGAAAGTGAGGGGTGACAGCAATGTGTGTGACACAGTTTCAAAGCTCACTGTGCGCTGAAGATGCCCAGCCGGAGTTTCCCTGCTGGCCCATCGGCTGTGGGATTAGAGGTCAAGCGCTTCGTGCTCCCTTGTCACAACTGCTCTTGAAAGGAGAGAGGGCACCAGAAACGTTGTATTCAAATGCACTTTTAGGAGATAAAGTGAGGAGTGACAGCAATGTTTGTGTCACAGTTGCAAAGCTAACTGTGTGCTAAACATGATCAGCAGGAGCTTTTTCGCAAGGCTCTTCTGCTGTTTTAGCACAGTCTAAACATTGCTGCTCTACTCTCTCTGTTGCTGCTCAGCAGAGAGAGAGCACAGAGATGTTGGATTCAATTGGTCTTTCAGGCAGGAAAGGGAGGAGTGACAGCAATGGATGTTGCAGAGTTGCAAAGCTCGCTGTGCGCTGAAGATGATCTGTAGGAACATTTTGTCCTGGCTTTTCTGCTCTTTCAGCAGTGTCTAAACGCTCCTGCTCTACTTACTCTTGCTGCAGCTCACAGAGAGCGTGCACTGGAGAGGTTGTATTCAAACGGTGTTTTTGGAGAAAGAGTGAAGAGTGACAGCAATGTTTGTGTCACAGTTGCAAAGCTCACTGTGTGCTATAGATGACCAGCAGGAGGTTTTTCGCAAGGCTCTTCTGCTGTTTTAGCACAGTCTAAACATTGCTGCTCTACTCTCTCTGTTGCTGCTCAGCAGAGAGCTGGCACAGAGATGTTGGATTCAACTGGTCTTTCAGGCAGGAAAGGGAGGAGTGACAGCAATGTGTGTTGCAGAGTTGCAAAGCTCGCTGTGCGCTGACGATGATGAGCAGGAACATTTTGGCCTGGCTCTTCTGCTCTTTCAGCAGTGTCTAAACGTTCCTGCTCTACTCACTCTGCTGCTGCTCAGAGAGAGCGGGCACTGGAAAGGTTGCATTCAAATGGACTTTTAGGAGATAAAGTGACCAGTGACAGTAATGTGTGTGTCCCAGTTGCAAAGCTCACTGTGTGCTGAAGATGATCAGCAGGAACTTTGTGCATGTCTCTTCTGCTGTTTCAGCAGAGACCAAACGTAACTGCTATATTCTGCTGCTGCTGACAAAGAGCAAGCACAGGAGTTGTAGGATTCAATTGGACTTTCAGGTAGGAAAGTGAGGGGTGACAGCAATGTGTGTGACACAGTTTCAAAGCTCACTGTGCGCTGAAGATGCCCAGCCGGAGTTTCCCTGCTGGCCCATCGGCTGTGGGATTAGAGGTCAAGTGCTTCGTGCTCCCCTGTCACAACTGCTCTTGAAAGGAGAGAGGGCACCAGAAACGTTGGATTCAAATGCACTTTTAGGAGATAAAGTGAGGAGTGACAGCAATGTTTGTGTCACAGTTGCAAAGCTAACTGTGTGCTAAACATGATCAGCAGGAGCTTTTTCGCAAGGCTCTTCTGCTGTTTTAGCACAGTCTAAACATTGCTGCTCTACTCTCTCTGTTGCTGCTCAGCAGAGAGAGAGCACAGAGATGTTGGATTCAATTGGTCTTTCAGGCAGGAAAGGGAGGAGTGACAGCAATGGATGTTGCAGAGTTGCAAAGCTCGCTGTGCGCTGAAGATGATCTGTAGGAACATTTTGTCCTGGCTTTTCTGCTCTTTCAGCAGTGTCTAAACGCTCCTGCTCTACTTACTCTTGCTGCAGCTCACAGAGAGCGTGCACTGGAGAGGTTGTATTCAAACGGTGTTTTTGGAGAAAGAGTGAAGAGTGACAGCAATGTTTGTGTCACAGTTGCAAAGCTCACTGTGTGCTATAGATGACCAGCAGGAGGTTTTTCGCAAGGCTCTTCTGCTGTTTTAGCACAGTCTAAACATTGCTGCTCTACTCTCTCTGTTGCTGCTCAGCAGAGAGCTGGCACAGAGATGTTGGATTCAATTGGTCTTTCAGGCAGGAAAGGGAGGAGTGACAGCAATGTGTGCTGCAGAGTTGCAAAGCTCGCTGTGCGCTGAAGATGATCTGCAGGAACATTTTGTCCTGGCTCTTCTATTCTTTGAGTAGGGTCTAAACGTTCCTGCTCTATCCTCTCTGCTGCTGCACAGCAGAGAAAGGGCACAGAGATTTGGGATTCAATTGGACTTTGAGGTAGGAACGTGAGGGGCGACAGCAATATATGTGTCACAGTTGCAAAGCTGACTGCGTGCTGAAGGTGCATAGCCGGAGCTTTCACTCCTGGCTCTTCGGCTGTGGGAGCAGAGGCCAAGAGCTCGTGTTCACGTGTCACTGCTGCTGTTCAAACGAGAGAGGGCGCGAGAGACTATGGATTCAAACGGACTATTAGGAGATGAAGGGAGGAGTGACAGCAATGTGTGTTGCAGAGTTGCAAAGCTCGCTGTGTGCTGACGATGATGAGCAGGAACATTTTGGCCTGGCTCTTCTGCTCTTTCAGCAGAGTCTAAACGTTCCTGCTCTACTCACTCTGCTGCTGCTCAGAGAGAGCGGGCCCTGGAAAGGTTGCATTCAAATGGACTTTTAGGAGATAAAGTGACCAGTGACAGTAATGTGTGTGTCCCAGTTGCAAAGCTCACTGTGTGCTGAAGATGATCAGCAGGAACTTTGTGCATGTCTCTTCTGCTGTTTCAGCAGAGACCAAACGTAACTGCTATATTCTGCTGCTGCTGACAAAGAGCAAGCACAGGAGTTGTAGGATTCAATTGGACTTTCAGGTAGGAAAGTGAGGGGTGACAGCAATGTGTGTGACACAGTTTCAAAGCTCACTGTGCGCTGAAGATGCCCAGCCGGAGTTTCCCTGCTGGCCCATCGGCTGTGGGATTAGAGGTCAAGTGCTTCGTGCTCCCCTGTCACAACTGCTCTTGAAAGGAGAGAGGGCACCAGAAACGTTGGATTCAAATGCACTTTTAGGAGATAAAGTGAGGAGTGACAGCAATGTTTGTGTCACAGTTGCAAAGCTAACTGTGTGCTAAACATGATCAGCAGGAGCTTTTTCGCAAGGCTCTTCTGCTGTTTTAGCACAGTCTAAACATTGCTGCTCTACTCTCTCTGTTGCTGCTCAGCAGAGAGAGAGCACAGAGATGTTGGATTCAATTGGTCTTTCAGGCAGGAAAGGGAGGAGTGACAGCAATGGATGTTGCAGAGTTGCAAAGCTCGCTGTGCGCTGAAGATGATCTGTAGGAACATTTTGTCCTGGCTTTTCTGCTCTTTCAGCAGTGTCTAAACGCTCCTGCTCTACTTACTCTTGCTGCAGCTCACAGAGAGCGTGCACTGGAGAGGTTGTATTCAAACGGTGTTTTTGGAGAAAGAGTGAAGAGTGACAGCAATGTTTGTGTCACAGTTGCAAAGCTCACTGTGTGCTATAGATGACCAGCAGGAGGTTTTTCGCAAGGCTCTTCTGCTGTTTTAGCACAGTCTAAACATTGCTGCTCTACTCTCTCTGTTGCTGCTCAGCAGAGAGCTGGCACAGAGATGTTGGATTCAACTGGTCTTTCAGGCAGGAAAGGGAGGAGTGACAGCAATGTGTGTTGCAGAGTTGCAAAGCTCGCTGTGCGCTGACGATGATGAGCAGGAACATTTTGGCCTGGCTCTTCTGCTCTTTCAGCAGTGTCTAAACGTTCCTGCTCTACTCACTCTGCTGCTGCTCAGAGAGAGCGGGCCCTGGAAAGTTTGCATTCAAATGGACTTTTAGGAGATAAAGTGACCAGTGACAGTAATGTGTGTGTCCCAGTTGCAAAGCTCACTGTGTGCTGAAGATGATCAGCAGGAACTTTGTGCATGTCTCTTCTGCTGTTTCAGCAGAGACCAAACGTAACTGCTATATTCTGCTGCTGCTGACAAAGAGCAAGCACAGGAGTTGTAGGATTCAATTGGACTTTCAGGTAGGAAAGTGAGGGGTGACAGCAATGTGTGTGACACAGTTTCAAAGCTCACTGTGCGCTGAAGATGCCCAGCCGGAGTTTCCCTGCTGGCCCATCGGCTGTGGGATTAGAGGTCAAGTGCTTCGTGCTCCCCTGTCACAACTGCTCTTGAAAGGAGAGAGGGCACCAGAAACGTTGGATTCAAATGCACTTTTAGGAGATAAAGTGAGGAGTGACAGCAATGTTTGTGTCACAGTTGCAAAGCTAACTGTGTGCTAAACATGATCAGCAGGAGCTTTTTCGCAAGGCTCTTCTGCTGTTTTAGCACAGTCTAAACATTGCTGCTCTACTCTCTCTGTTGCTGCTCAGCAGAGAGAGAGCACAGAGATGTTGGATTCAATTGGTCTTTCAGGCAGGAAAGGGAGGAGTGACAGCAATGGATGTTGCAGAGTTGCAAAGCTCGCTGTGCACTGAAGATGATCTGTAGGAACATTTTGTCCTGGCTTTTCTGCTCTTTCAGCAGTGTCTAAACGCTCCTGCTCTACTTACTCTTGCTGCAGCTCACAGAGAGCGTGCACTGGAGAGGTTGTATTCAAACGGTGTTTTTGGAGAAAGAGTGAAGAGTGACAGCAATGTTTGTGTCACAGTTGCAAAGCTCACTGTGTGCTATAGATGACCAGCAGGAGGTTTTTCGCAAGGCTCTTCTGCTGTTTTAGCACAGTCTAAACATTGCTGCTCTACTCTCTCTGTTGCTGCTCAGCAGAGAGCTGGCACAGAGATGTTGGATTCAACTGGTCTTTCAGGCAGGAAAGGGAGGAGTGACAGCAATGTGTGTTGCAGAGTTGCAAATCTCGCTGTGCGCTGACGATGATGAGCAGGAACATTTTGGCCTGGCTCTTCTGCTCTTTCAGCAGAGTCTAAACGTTCCTGCTCTACTCACTCTGCTGCTGCTCAGAGAGAGCGGGCCCTGGAAAGGTTGCATTCAAATGGACTTTTAGGAGATAAAGTGACCAGTGACAGTAATGTGTGTGTCCCAGTTGCAAAGCTCACTGTGTGCTGAAGATGATCAGCAGGAACTTTGTGCATGTCTCTTCTGCTGTTTCAGCAGAGACCAAACGTAACTGCTATATTCTGCTGCTGCTGACAAAGAGCAAGCACAGGAGTTGTAGGATTCAATTGGACTTTCAGGTAGGAAAGTGAGGGGTGACAGCAATGTGTGTGACACAGTTTCAAAGCTCACTGTGCGCTGAAGATGCCCAGCCGGAGTTTCCCTGCTGGCCCATCGGCTGTGGGATTAGAGGTCAAGCGCTTCGTGCTCCCCTGTCACAACTGCTCTTGAAAGGAGAGAGGGCACCAGAAACGTTGGATTCAAATGCACTTTTAGGAGATAAAGTGAGGAGTGACAGCAATGTTTGTGTCACAGTTGCAAAGCTAACTGTGTGCTAAACATGATCAGCAGGAGCTTTTTCGCAAGGCTCTTCTGCTGTTTTAGCACAGTCTAAACATTGCTGCTCTACTCTCTCTGTTGCTGCTCAGCAGAGAGAGAGCACAGAGATGTTGGATTCAATTGGTCTTTCAGGCAGGAAAGGGAGGAGTGACAGCAATGGATGTTGCAGAGTTGCAAAGCTCGCTGTGCGCTGAAGATGATCTGTAGGAACATTTTGTCCTGGCTTTTCTGCTCTTTCAGCAGTGTCTAAACGCTCCTGCTCTACTTACTCTTGCTGCAGCTCACAGAGAGCGTGCACTGGAGAGGTTGTATTCAAACGGTGTTTTTGGAGAAAGAGTGAAGAGTGACAGCAATGTTTGTGTCACAGTTGCAAAGCTCACTGTGTGCTATAGATGACCAGCAGGAGGTTTTTCGCAAGGCTCTTCTGCTGTTTTAGCACAGTCTAAACATTGCTGCTCTACTCTCTCTGTTGCTGCTCAGCAGAGAGCTGGCACAGAGATGTTGGATTCAACTGGTCTTTCAGGCAGGAAAGGGAGGAGTGACAGCAATGTGTGTTGCAGAGTTGCAAAGCTCGCTGTGCGCTGACGATGATGAGCAGGAACATTTTGGCCTGGCTCTTCTGCTCTTTCAGCAGTGTCTAAACGTTCCTGCTCTACTCACTCTGCTGCTGCTCAGAGAGAGCGGGCCCTGGAAAGTTTGCATTCAAATGGACTTTTAGGAGATAAAGTGACCAGTGACAGTAATGTGTGTGTCCCAGTTGCAAAGCTCACTGTGTGCTGAAGATGATCAGCAGGAACTTTGTGCATGTCTCTTCTGCTGTTTCAGCAGAGACCAAACGTAACTGCTATATTCTGCTGCTGCTGACAAAGAGCAAGCACAGGAGTTGTAGGATTCAATTGGACTTTCAGGTAGGAAAGTGAGGGGTGACAGCAATGTGTGTGACACAGTTTCAAAGCTCACTGTGCGCTGAAGATGCCCAGCCGGAGTTTCCCTGCTGGCCCATCGGCTGTGGGATTAGAGGTCAAGTGCTTCGTGCTCCCCTGTCACAACTGCTCTTGAAAGGAGAGAGGGCACCAGAAACGTTGGATTCAAATGCACTTTTAGGAGATAAAGTGAGGAGTGACAGCAATGTTTGTGTCACAGTTGCAAAGCTAACTGTGTGCTAAACATGATCAGCAGGAGCTTTTTCGCAAGGCTCTTCTGCTGTTTTAGCACAGTCTAAACATTGCTGCTCTACTCTCTCTGTTGCTGCTCAGCAGAGAGAGAGCACAGAGATGTTGGATTCAATTGGTCTTTCAGGCAGGAAAGGGAGGAGTGACAGCAATGGATGTTGCAGAGTTGCAAAGCTCGCTGTGCACTGAAGATGATCTGTAGGAACATTTTGTCCTGGCTTTTCTGCTCTTTCAGCAGTGTCTAAACGCTCCTGCTCTACTTACTCTTGCTGCAGCTCACAGAGAGCGTGCACTGGAGAGGTTGTATTCAAACGGTGTTTTTGGAGAAAGAGTGAAGAGTGACAGCAATGTTTGTGTCACAGTTGCAAAGCTCACTGTGTGCTATAGATGACCAGCAGGAGGTTTTTCGCAAGGCTCTTCTGCTGTTTTAGCACAGTCTAAACATTGCTGCTCTACTCTCTCTGTTGCTGCTCAGCAGAGAGCTGGCACAGAGATGTTGGATTCAACTGGTCTTTCAGGCAGGAAAGGGAGGAGTGACAGCAATGTGTGTTGCAGAGTTGCAAATCTCGCTGTGCGCTGACGATGATGAGCAGGAACATTTTGGCCTGGCTCTTCTGCTCTTTCAGCAGAGTCTAAACGTTCCTGCTCTACTCACTCTGCTGCTGCTCAGAGAGAGCGGGCCCTGGAAAGGTTGCATTCAAATGGACTTTTAGGAGATAAAGTGACCAGTGACAGTAATGTGTGTGTCCCAGTTGCAAAGCTCACTGTGTGCTGAAGATGATCAGCAGGAACTTTGTGCATGTCTCTTCTGCTGTTTCAGCAGAGACCAAACGTAACTGCTATATTCTGCTGCTGCTGACAAAGAGCAAGCACAGGAGTTGTAGGATTCAATTGGACTTTCAGGTAGGAAAGTGAGGGGTGACAGCAATGTGTGTGACACAGTTTCAAAGCTCACTGTGCGCTGAAGATGCCCAGCCGGAGTTTCCCTGCTGGCCCATCGGCTGTGGGATTAGAGGTCAAGTGCTTCGTGCTCCCCTGTCACAACTGCTCTTGAAAGGAGAGAGGGCACCAGAAACGTTGGATTCAAATGCACTTTTAGGAGATAAAGTGAGGAGTGACAGCAATGTTTGTGTCACAGTTGCAAAGCTAACTGTGTGCTAAACATGATCAGCAGGAGCTTTTTCGCAAGGCTCTTCTGCTGTTTTAGCACAGTCTAAACATTGCTGCTCTACTCTCTCTGTTGCTGCTCAGCAGAGAGAGAGCACAGAGATGTTGGATTCAATTGGTCTTTCAGGCAGGAAAGGGAGGAGTGACAGCAATGGATGTTGCAGAGTTGCAAAGCTCGCTGTGCGCTGAAGATGATCTGTAGGAACATTTTGTCCTGGCTTTTCTGCTCTTTCAGCAGTGTCTAAACGCTCCTGCTCTACTTACTCTTGCTGCAGCTCACAGAGAGCGTGCACTGGAGAGGTTGTATTCAAACGGTGTTTTTGGAGAAAGAGTGAAGAGTGACAGCAATGTTTGTGTCACAGTTGCAAAGCTCACTGTGTGCTATAGATGGCCAGCAGGAGGTTTTTCGCAAGGCTCTTCTGCTGTTTTAGCACAGTCTAAACATTGCTGCTCTACTCTCTCTGTTGCTGCTCAGCAGAGAGCTGGCACAGAGATGTTGGATTCAACTGGTCTTTCAGGCAGGAAAGGGAGGAGTGACAGCAATGTGTGTTTCAGAGTTGCAAAGCTCGCTGTGCGCTGACGATGATGAGCAGGAACATTTTGGCCTGGCTCTTCTGCTCTTTCAGCAGAGTCTAAACGTTCCTGCTCTACTCACTCTGCTGCTGCTCAGAGAGAGCGGGCCCTGGAAAGGTTGCATTCAAATGGACTTTTAGGAGATAAAGTGACCAGTGACAGTAATGTGTGTGTCCCAGTTGCAAAGCTCACTGTGTGAGCAATGGGCAAAAAATGAGTTAGAAAAGGAAAGAAAAATGGCTTAAACCAGGTTGAAAGTCAGGAAAAATGGTGTAGAAAGAGCCAAACGTGTCTTTAAAAGGGCTAGAGATGAGCAGAAATGGGTTAGAAATGGCAAAGAATGGCTTAAAAGAGGTTAGAGATGTGCCAGAAATGGTTAGAAATGGCCAAAACTGCTTTAAAGCAGGTTAGAGATGTGCAAAAATGGGCTAGAAATGGCCAAAAATGGATTCAAGTGGGTAAAGAAATGGGGAAAACTGGGTTAGAAACAGAAAAAAAAACTAGCTTAAAACGGGTGGAAAGTGGGCAAAAATGGTTTAGAATGAGTCAAAAATGCATTAAAAGGGTTCTAGACATGCAAAAATGGGATAGAAATGGCCAAAAATGATTTAAAACGGGTTAGAAATGGACAAAAATTGGATTAGAAATGGCCAAAACCGGTTTAAAAAGGGTTAGAGGTAAGCAGAGATGAGTGAGAAATAGCCAAAACCAGCTTAAAAAAGGTTAGAGATGTGCAAAAATGGGTCAGAAATGACCAAAGCTGGCTTAAAATGGGTTAGAAACGGCCAAAAAAGCTTTAAAGCGGGTTAGAGATGTGCAAAAAACGGGTTAGAAATGGCCTAAGTGGCCAAAAGCGGGTTAGAAATGGCCAAAAAGGCTTTAAAGCAGGTTAGAGATGTGTGTGCAATGGTTAGAAATGGCAAAAATGGGTTAAAGCAGGTAAGAAATGGGGAAAAGTTGGTTAGAAAGGAAATAGAAAAAACCTTCAAACGAGTGGAAAGTTGGCAAAAATCGTTCAGGTAGAGCAAAAAAAGGCTTAAAAAGGGTTAGAGCTGAGGAAAAATGGGTTATAAATGGCCAAAAGCGGCTTAAAGGTGGTTAGATAGGGGTAAAACTGGGGTAGGAATGGCCAAAAATTGCTTAAAATGGGTTAGAAGTTTGCAAAACTGTGCTAGAAATGGCCCAAAAGGTTTAAATTGGGATAGAAATGGTGAAAAATGGCTTAAAATGCGTTAGGAGTGAGCAAAAATGGGTTAGATATAGCCGAAAACGGTTTAAATCGTGTGAGAAACAGGCAAAAATGAGTTAGAAAAGAACTAAAAATGGCTTAAAACGGGTTGAGAGCGAGAAAACATCGTGTAGAAAGAGGCAAAAATGGCTTTAAAAGAGTTAGAGATGTGCAAAAATGGGTTAGAAATGGCAAAAAATGGCTTAAAAGGGCTTATAGATGTGCCAAAAATGGTTGGAAATGGCCAAAAATGCTTTAAAGCAGGTTAGAGATGTGTAAAAGTGAGTTAGAAATGGCCAAAAATGGATTAAAGCGGGTAATAATTGGGAGAAACTGTGTTAGAAACAGAAAAAAAAAAAAAAAAAGCTTAATAAGAGTTGAAGGAGGGCAAAAATGGTTAAGGTATAGCCAAAAAAGGCTTAAAAAGGGTAAGAGATATGCAAAAACTGGGATAGAAATGGCCAAAAAGGCTTTAAAGCAGGTTAGAGATGTGCAAAAACTGGTCAGAAATGGCCAAAAATGGATTAAAGCGGGAGAGAAATGGGAAAAACTGCATTAGAAACAGAAAAAAAAGCATAAAAAGTTTTGAATGAGGGAAAAAATGGTGAAGATATAGCCCAAAAAGGCTTAAATAGGATTATAGATGTGCAAAAATGGGATAGAAATGGCCAAAAACTCTTTAAAATGTGTTAGAAATGGAGAAAAATGGGTTAGAAATGGATAAAAAATGGATAAGAAATGGCCAAAAGTAGCTTAAAAGGGGTTAGAGATGTGCAAAAATGAGTTAGAAATGGCCAAGAATGGCATAAAACAGGTTAAGAATGGCCAAAATTGGGTTAGAAATGGCCAAAAAGGCTTTAAAGCAGGTAAGAGATGTGTAAAAAAAAAAAAAAAAATAAAATGGTTAGAAGTGGCAAAAAATGGATTAAAGATGGTGAGAAATGCAGAAAAACTGGGTTAGAAACAGAAAAAAAAATAGCATAAACCGTGTTGAAAGTGGGGAGAAATGGTTTAGAAAGATCCAAAAAATGGCTTTAAAAGGGTTAGAGATTTGCAAAAATGGAATAGAAATGGCCAAAATTTATTTAAAAAGCCTCAAAAATGGACAAAAAATGCATTAGAAATGGCCAAAACTGGCTTAAAAGGGTTAGAGGTATGCGAGAACGGTTTAGAAAAAGCCAAAATTGGCTTAAAAGGGGCTAGAGATGAGCAAAAAAGGGTTAGAAATGGCCAAAAATAGCTTAAAATGGGTTAGATATAGCCAAAAAAGGGTTAAAATGGGTTAGTAGTGGGTAAAAAAGGGTTGATGTAGCCGAAAATGGCATAAAACGTGTGAGAACTGGGCCAAAAATGGGTCAGAAAAGAAAAAAAAAATGCTTATAATTAGTTGAATGCAGAAGAAAGTGTTTTAGAAAGAGCCAAAAACGGCTTTAAAAGGGTTAGATGTATGCAAAAATGGGTTACAAATGGCCAAAAACGCCTTAAAATGGGATAGAAATAGTGAAAAATGGCTTAAAATGTGTTAGAAGTGTGTAAAAATGGTTTAGATAAACCCAAAAATGGTTTAAATTGTGTGAGCAATGGGCAAAAAATGAGTTAGAAAAGGAAAGAAAAATGGCTTAAACCAGGTTGAAAGTCAGAAAAAATGGTGTAGAAAGACCCAAACGTGTCTTTAAAAGGGCTAGAGATGAGCAGAAATGGGTTAGAAATGGCAAAGAATGGCTTAAAAGAGGTTAGAGATGTGCCAGAAATGGTTAGAAATGGCCAAAACTGCTTTAAAGCAGGTTAGAGATGTGCAAAAATGGGCTAGAAATGGCCAAAAATGGATTCAAGTGGGTAAAGAAATGGGGAAAACTGGGTTAGAAACAGAAAAAAAACTAGCTTAAAACGGGTGGAAAGTGGGCAAAAATGGTTTAGAATGAGTCAAAAATGCATTAAAAGGGTTCTAGACATGCAAAAATGGGATAGAAATGGCCAAAAATGATTTAAAACGGGTTAGAAATGGACAAAAATTGGATTAGAAATGGCCAAAACCGGTTTAAAAAGGGTTAGAGGTAAGCAGAGATGAGTGAGAAATAGCCAAAACCAGCTTAAAAAAGGTTAGAGATGTGCAAAAATGGGTCAGAAATGACCAAAGCTGGCTTAAAATAGGTTAGAAACGGCCAAAAAAGCTTTAAAGCGGGTTAGAGATGTGCAAAAACGGGTTAGAAATGGCCTAAGTTGGCCAAAAGCGGGTTAGAAATGGCCAAAAAGGCTTTAAAGCAGGTTAGAGATGTGTGTGCAATGGTTAGAAATGGCAAAAATGGGTTAAAGCAGGTAAGAAATGGGGAAAAGTTGGTTAGAAAGGAAATAGAAAAAACCTTCAAACGAGTGGAAAGTTGGCAAAAATCGTTCAGGTAGAGCAAAAAAAGGCTTAAAAAGGGTTAGAGCTGAGGAAAAATGGGTTATAAATGGCCAAAAGCGGCTTAAAGGTGGTTAGATAGGGGTAAAACTGGGGTAGGAATGGCCAAAAATTGCTTAAAATGGGTTAGAAGTTTGCAAAACTGTGCTAGAAATGGCCCAAAAGGTTTAAATTGGGATAGAAATGGTGAAAAATGGCTTAAAATGCGTTAGGAGTGAGCAAAAATGGGTTAGATATAGCCGAAAACGGTTTAGATCGTGTGAGAAACAGGCAAAAAATGAGTTAGAAAAGAACTAAAAATGGCTTAAAACGGGTTGAGAGCGAGAAAACATCGTGTAGAAAGAGGCAAAAATGGCTTTAAAAGGGTTAGAGATGTGCAAAAATGGGTTAGAAATGGCAAAAAATGGCTTAAAAGGGCTTATAGATGTGCCAAAAATGGTTGGAAATGGCCAAAAATGCTTTAAAGCAGGTTAGAGATGTGTAAAAGTGGGTTAGAAATGGCCAAAAATGGATTAAAGCGGGTAATAATTGGGAGAAACTGTGTTAGAAACAGAAAAAAAAAAAAAAAAAGCTTAATAAGAGTTGAAGGAGGGCAAAAATGGTTAAGGTATAGCCAAAAAAGGCTTAAAAAGGGTTAGAGATATGCAAAAACTGGGATAGAAATGGCCAAAAAGGCTTTAAAGCAGGTTAGAGATGTGCAAAAATGGGCTAGAAATGGCCAAAAATGGATTCAAGTGGGTAAAGAAATGGGGAAAACTGGGTTAGAAACAGAAAAAAAACTAGCTTAAAACGGGTGGAAAGTGGGCAAAAATGGTTTAGAATGAGTCAAAAATGCATTAAAAGGGTTCTAGACATGCAAAAATGGGATAGAAATGGCCAAAAATGATTTAAAACGGGTTAGAAATGGACAAAAATTGGATTAGAAATGGCCAAAAAGGCTTTAAAGCAGGTAAGAGATGTGTAAAAAAAAAAATAATAAAATGGTTAGAAGTGGCAAAAAACGGATTAAAGATGGTGAGAAATGCAGAAAACTGGGTTAGAAACAGAAAAAAAAATAGCATAAACCGTGTTGAAAGTGGGGAGAAATGGTTTAGAAAGAACCAAATATGGCTTTAAAAGGGTTAGAGATTTGCAAAAATGGAATAGAAATGGCCAAAATTTATTTAAAAAGCCTCAAAAATGGACAAAAAATGCATTAGAAATGGCCAAAACCGGCTTAAAAGGGTTAGAGGTATGCGAGAACGGTTTAGAAAAAGCCAAAATTGGCTTAAAAGGGGCTAGAGATGAGCAAAAAAGGGTTAGAAATGGCCAAAAATAGCTTAAAATGGGTTAGATATAGCCAAAAAAGGGTTAAAATGGGTTAGTAGTGGGTAAAAAAGGGTTAGATGTAGCCGAAAATGGCATAAAACGTGTGAGAACTGGGCCAAAAATGGGTCAGAAAAGAAAAAAAAATGCTTATAATTAGTTGAATGCAGAAGAAAGTGTTTTAGAAAGAGCCAAAAACGGCTTTAAAAGGGTTAGATGTATGCAAAAATGGGTTAGAAATGGCCAAAAACGCCTTAAAATGGGATAGAAATAGTGAAAAATGGCTTAAAATGTGTTAGAAGTGTGTAAAAATGGTTTAGATAAACCCAAAAATGGTTTAAATCGTGTGAGCAATGGGCAAAAAATGAGTTAGAAAAGGAAAGAAAAATGGCTTAAACCAGGTTGAAAGTCAGAAAAAATGGTGTAGAAAGAGCCAAACGTGTCTTTAAAAGGGCTAGAGATGAGCAGAAATGGGTTAGAAATGGCAAAGAATGGCTTAAAAGAGGTTAGAGATGTGCCAGAAATGGTTAGAAATGGCCAAAACTGCTTTAAAGCAGGTTAGAGATGTGCAAAAATGGGCTAGAAATGGCCAAAAATGGATTCAAGTGGGTAAAGAAATGGGGAAAACTGGGTTAGAAACAGAAAAAAACTAGCTTAAAACGGGTGGAAAGTGGGCAAAAATGGTTTAGAATGAGTCAAAAATGCATTAAAAGGGTTCTAATGCATTTTTTGTCCATTTTTGAGGCTTTTTAAATAAATTTCGGCCATTTCTATGCCATTTTTGCAAATCTCTAACCCTTTTAAAGCCATTTTTGGTTCTTTCTAAACCATTTCTCCCCACTTTCAACACGGTTTATGCTATTTTTTTTTTCTGTTTCTAACCCAGTTTTCTGCATTTCTCACCATCTTTAATCCATTTTTTGCCACTTCTAACCATTTTATTTTTTTTTTTTTTTTACACATCTCTTACCTGCTTTAAAGCCTTTTTGGCCATTTCTAACCCAATTTTGGCCATTCTTAACCTGTTTTATGCCATTCTTGGCCATTTCTAACTCATTTTTGCACATCTCTAACCCCTTTTAAGCTACTTTTGGCCATTTCTTATCCATTTTTTATCCATTTCTAACCCATTTTTCTCCATTTCTAACACATTTTAAAGAGTTTTTGGCCATTTCTATCCCATTTTTGCACATCTATAATCCTATTTAAGCCTTTTTGGGCTATATCTTCACCATTTTTTCCCTCATTCAAAACTTTTTATGCTTTTTTTTCTGTTTCTAATGCAGTTTTTCCCATTTCTCTCCCGCTTTAATCCATTTTTGGCCATTTCTGACCAGTTTTTGCACATCTCTAACCTGCTTTAAAGCCTTTTTGGCCATTTCTATCCCAGTTTTTGCATATCTCTTACCCTTTTTAAGCCTTTTTTGGCTATACCTTAACCATTTTTGCCCTCCTTCAACTCTTATTAAGCTTTTTTTTTTTTTTTTTTCTGTTTCTAACACAGTTTCTCCCAATTATTACCCGCTTTAATCCATTTTTGGCCATTTCTAACTCACTTTTACACATCTCTAACCTGCTTTAAAGCATTTTTGGCCATTTCCAACCATTTTTGGCACATCTATAAGCCCTTTTAAGCCATTTTTTGCCATTTCTAACCCATTTTTGCACATCTCTAACTCTTTTAAAGCCATTTTTGCCTCTTTCTACACGATGTTTTCTCGCTCTCAACCCGTTTTAAGCCATTTTTAGTTCTTTTCTAACTCATTTTTTGCCTGTTTCTCACACGATTTAAACCGTTTTCGGCTATATCTAACCCATTTTTGCTCACTCCTAACGCATTTTAAGCCATTTTTCACCATTTCTATCCCAATTTAAACCTTTTGGGCCATTTCTAGCACAGTTTTGCAAACTTCTAACCCATTTTAAGCAATTTTTGGCCATTCCTACCCCAGTTTTACCCCTATCTAACCACCTTTAAGCCGCTTTTGGCCATTTATAACCCATTTTTCCTCAGCTCTAACCCTTTTTAAGCCTTTTTTTGCTCTACCTGAACGATTTTTGCCAACTTTCCACTCGTTTGAAGGTTTTTTCTATTTCCTTTCTAACCAACTTTTCCCCATTTCTTACCTGCTTTAACCCATTTTTGCCATTTCTAACCATTGCACACACATCTCTAACCTGCTTTAAAGCCTTTTTGGCCATTTCTAACCCGCTTTTGGCCAACTTAGGCCATTTCTAACCCGTTTTTGCACATCTCTAACCCGCTTTAAAGCTTTTTTGGCCGTTTCTAACCCATTTTAAGCCAGCTTTGGTCATTTCTGACCCATTTTTGCACATCTCTAACCTTTTTTAAGCTGGTTTTGGCTATTTCTCACTCATCTCTGCTTACCTCTAACCCTTTTTAAACCGGTTTTGGCCATTTCTAATCCAATTTTTGTCCATTTCTAACCCGTTTTAAATCATTTTTGGCCATTTCTATCCCATTTTTGCATGTCTAGAACCCTTTTAATGCATTTTTGACTCATTCTAAACCATTTTTGCCCACTTTCCACCCGTTTTAAGCTAGTTTTTTTTCTGTTTCTAACCCAGTTTTCCCCATTTCTTTACCCACTTGAATCCATTTTTGGCCATTTCTAGCCCATTTTTGCACATCTCTAACCTGCTTTAAAGCAGTTTTGGCCATTTCTAACCATTTCTGGCACATCTCTAACCTCTTTTAAGCCATTCTTTGCCATTTCTAACCCATTTCTGCTCATCTCTAGCCCTTTTAAAGACACGTTTGGCTCTTTCTACACCATTTTTCCTGACTTTCAACCTGGTTTAAGCCATTTTTCTTTCCTTTTCTAACTCATTTTTTGCCCATTGCTCACACGATTTAAACCATTTTTGGGTTTATCTAAACCATTTTTACACACTTCTAACACATTTTAAGCCATTTTTCACTATTTCTATCCCATTTTAAGGCGTTTTTGGCCATTTCTAACCCATTTTTGCATACATCTAACCCTTTTAAAGCCGTTTTTGGCTCTTTCTAAAACACTTTCTTCTGCATTCAACTAATTATAAGCATTTTTTTTTCTTTTCTGACCCATTTTTGGCCCAGTTCTCACACGTTTTATGCCATTTTCGGCTACATCAACCCTTTTTTACCCACTACTAACCCATTTTAACCCTTTTTTGGCTATATCTAACCCATTTTAAGCTATTTTTGGCCATTTCTAACCCTTTTTTGCTCATCTCTAGCCCCTTTTAAGCCAATTTTGGCTTTTTCTAAACCGTTCTCGCATACCTCTAACACTTTTAAGCCGGTTTTGGCCATTTCTAATGCATTTTTTGTCCATTTTTGAGGCTTTTTAAATAAATTTTGGCCATTTCTATTCCATTTTTGCAAATCTCTAACCCTTTTAAAGCCATTTTTTGGATCTTTCTAAACCATTTCTCCCCACTTTCAACACGGTTTATGCTATTTTTTTTTCTGTTTCTAACCCAGTTTTCTGCATTTCTCACCATCTTTAATCCATTTTTTGCCACTTCTAACCATTTTATTTTTTTTTTTTTTTTTACACATCTCTTACCTGCTTTAAAGCCTTTTTGGCCATTTCTAACCCAATTTTGGCCATTCTTAACCTGTTTTATGCCATTCTTGGCCATTTCTAACTCATTTTTGCACATCTCTAACCCCTTTTAAGCTACTTTTGGCCATTTCTTATCCATTTTTTATCAATTTCTAACCCATTTTTCTCCATTTCTAACACATTTTAAAGAGTTTTTGGCCATTTCTATCCCATTTTTGCACATCTATAATCCTATTTAAGCCTTTTTGGGCTATATCTTCACCATTTTTTCCCTCATTCAAAACTTTTTATGCTTTTTTTTCTGTTTCTAATGCAGTTTTTCCCATTTCTCTCCCGCTTCAATCCATTTTTGGCCATTTCTGACCAGTTTTTGCACATCTCTAACCTGCTTTAAAGCCTTTTTGGCCATTTCTATCCCAGTTTTTGCATATCTCTTACCCTTTTTAAGCCTTTTTTGGCTATACCTTAACCATTTTTGCCCTCCTTCAACTCTTATTAAGCTTTTTTTTTTTTTTTTCTGTTTCTAACACAGTTTCTCCCAATTATTACCCGCTTTAATCCATTTTTGGCCATTTCTAACTCACTTTTACACATCTCTAACCTGCTTTAAAGCATTTTTGGCCATTTCCAACCATTTTTGGCACATCTATAAGCCCTTTTAAGCCATTTTTTGCCATTTCTAACCCATTTTTGCACATCTCTAACTCTTTTAAAGCCATTTTTGCCTCTTTCTACACGATGTTTTCTCGCTCTCAACCCGTTTTAAGCCATTTTTAGTTCTTTTCTAACTCATTTTTTGCCTGTTTCTCACACGATTTAAACCGTTTTCGGCTATATCTAACCCATTTTTGCTCACTCCTAACGCATTTTAAGCCATTTTTCACCATTTCTATCCCAATTTAAACCTTTTGGGCCATTTCTAGCACAGTTTTGCAAACTTCTAACCCATTTTAAGCAATTTTTGGCCATTCCTACCCCAGTTTTACCCCTATCTAACCACCTTTAAGCCGCTTTTGGCCATTTATAACCCATTTTTCCTCAGCTCTAACCCTTTTTAAGCCTTTTTTTGCTCTACCTGAACGATTTTTGCCAACTTTCCACTCGTTTGAAGGTTTTTTCTATTTCCTTTCTAACCAACTTTTCCCCATTTCTTACCTGCTTTAACCCATTTTTGCCATTTCTAACCATTGCACACACATCTCTAACCTGCTTTAAAGCCTTTTTGGCCATTTCTAACCCGCTTTTGGCCAACTTAGGCCATTTCTAACCCGTTTTTGCACATCTGTAACCCGCTTTAAAGCTTTTTTGGCCGTTTCTAACCCATTTTAAGCCAGCTTTGGTCATTTCTGACCCATTTTTGCACATCTCTAACCTTTTTTAAGCTGGTTTTGGCTATTTCTCACTCATCTCTGCTTACCTCTAACCCTTTTTAAACCGGTTTTGGCCATTTCTAATCCAATTTTTGTCCATTTCTAACCCGTTTTAAATCATTTTTGGCCATTTCTATCCCATTTTTGCATGTCTAGAACCCTTTTAATGCATTTTTGACTCATTCTAAACCATTTTTGCCCACTTTCCACCCGTTTTAAGCTAGTTTTTTTTCTGTTTCTAACCCAGTTTTCCCCATTTCTTTACCCACTTGAATCCATTTTTGGCCATTTCTAGCCCATTTTTGCACATCTCTAACCTGCTTTAAAGCAGTTTTGGCCATTTCTAACCATTTCTGGCACATCTCTAACCTCTTTTAAGCCATTCTTTGCCATTTCTAACCCATTTCTGCTCATCTCTAGCCCTTTTAAAGACACGTTTGGCTCTTTCTACACCATTTTTCCTGACTTTCAACCTGGTTTAAGCCATTTTTCTTTCCTTTTCTAACTCATTTTTTGCCCATTGCTCACACGATTTAAACCATTTTTGGGTTTATCTAAACCATTTTTACACACTTCTAACACATTTTAAGCCATTTTTCACTATTTCTATCCCATTTTAAGGCGTTTTTGGCCATTTCTAACCCATTTTTGCATACATCTAACCCTTTTAAAGCCGTTTTTGGCTCTTTCTAAAACACTTTCTTCTGCATTCAACTAATTATAAGCATTTTTTTTTCTTTTCTGACCCATTTTTGGCCCAGTTCTCACACGTTTTATGCCATTTTCGGCTACATCAACCCTTTTTTACCCACTACTAACCCATTTTAACCCTTTTTTGGCTATATCTAACCCATTTTAAGCTATTTTTGGCCATTTCTAACCCTTTTTTGCTCATCTCTAGCCCCTTTTAAGCCAATTTTGGCTTTTTCTAAACCGTTCTCGCATACCTCTAACCCTTTTAAGCCGGTTTTGGCCATTTCTAATGCATTTTTTGTCCATTTTTGAGGCTTTTTAAATAAATTTTGGCCATTTCTATTCCATTTTTGCAAATCTCTAACCCTTTTAAAGCCATTTTTTGGATCTTTCTAAACCATTTCTCCCCACTTTCAACACGGTTTATGCTATTTTTTTTTCTGTTTCTAACACAGTTTTCTGCATTTCTCACCATCTTTAATCCATTTTTTGCCACTTCTAACCATTTTATTTTTTTTTTTTTTTTTACACATCTCTTACCTGCTTTAAAGCCTTTTTGGCCATTTCTAACCCAATTTTGGCCATTCTTAACCTGTTTTATGCCATTCTTGGCCATTTCTAACTCATTTTTGCACATCTCTAACCCCTTTTAAGCTACTTTTGGCCATTTCTTATCCATTTTTTTATCCATTTCTAACCCATTTTTCTCCATTTCTAACACATTTTAAAGAGTTTTTGGCCATTTCTATCCCATTTTTGCACATCTATAATCCTATTTAAGCCTTTTTGGGCTATATCTTCACCATTTTTTCCCTCATTCAAAACTTTTTATGCTTTTTTTCTGTTTCTAATGCAGTTTTTCCCATTTCTCTCCCGCTTTAATCCATTTTTGGCCATTTCTGACCAGTTTTTGCACATCTCTAACCTGCTTTAAAGCCTTTTTGGCCATTTCTATCCCAGTTTTTGCATATCTCTTACCCTTTTTAAGCCTTTTTTGGCTATACCTTAACCATTTTTGCCCTCCTTCAACTCTTATTAAGCTTTTTTTTTTTTTTTTTCTGTTTCTAACACAGTTTCTCCCAATTATTACCCGCTTTAATCCATTTTTGGCCATTTCTAACCCACTTTTACACATCTCTAACCTGCTTTAAAGCATTTTTGGCCATTTCCAACCATTTTTGGCACATCTATAAGCCCTTTTAAGCCATTTTTTGCCATTTCTAACCCATTTTTGCACATCTCTAACCCTTTTAAAGCCATTTTTGCCTCTTTCTACACGATGTTTTCTCGCTCTCAACCCATTTTAAGCCATTTTTAGTTCTTTTCTAACTCATTTTTTGCCTGTTTCTCACACGATCTAAACCGTTTTCGGCTATATCTAACCCATTTTTGCTCACTCCTAACGCATTTTAAGCCATTTTTCACCATTTCTATCCCAATTTAAACCTTTTGGGCCATTTCTAGCACAGTTTTGCAAACTTCTAACCCATTTTAAGCAATTTTTGGCCATTCCTACCCCAGTTTTACCCCTATCTAACCACCTTTAAGCCGCTTTTGGCCATTTATAACCCATTTTTCCTCAGCTCTAACCCTTTTTAAGCCTTTTTTTGCTCTACCTGAACGATTTTTGCCAACTTTCCACTCGTTTGAAGGTTTTTTCTATTTCCTTTCTAACCAACTTTTCCCCATTTCTTACCTGCTTTAACCCATTTTTGCCATTTCTAACCATTGCACACACATCTCTAACCTGCTTTAAAGCCTTTTTGGCCATTTCTAACCCGCTTTTGGCCAACTTAGGCCATTTCTAACCCGTTTTTGCACATCTCTAACCCGCTTTAAAGCTTTTTTGGCCGTTTCTAACCCATTTTAAGCCAGCTTTGGTCATTTCTGACCCATTTTTGCACATCTCTAACCTTTTTTAAGCTGGTTTTGGCTATTTCTCACTCATCTCTGCTTACCTCTAACCCTTTTTAAACCGGTTTTGGCCATTTCTAATCCAATTTTTGTCCATTTCTAACCCGTTTTAAATCATTTTTGGCCATTTCTATCCCATTTTTGCATGTCTAGAACCCTTTTAATGCATTTTTGACTCATTCTAAACCATTTTTGCCCACTTTCCACCCGTTTTAAGCTAGTTTTTTTTCTGTTTCTAACCCAGTTTTCCCCATTTCTTTACCCACTTGAATCCATTTTTGGCCATTTCTAGCCCATTTTTGCACATCTCTAACCTGCTTTAAAGCAGTTTTGGCCATTTCTAACCATTTCTGGCACATCTCTAACCTCTTTTAAGCCATTCTTTGCCATTTCTAACCCATTTCTGCTCATCTCTAGCCCTTTTAAAGACACGTTTGGCTCTTTCTACACCATTTTTTCTGACTTTCAACCTGGTTTAAGCCATTTTTCTTTCCTTTTCTAACTCATTTTTTGCCCATTGCTCACACAATTTAAACCATTTTTGGGTTTATCTAAACCATTTTTACACACTTCTAACACATTTTAAGCCATTTTTCACTATTTCTATCCCATTTTAAGGCGTTTTTGGCCATTTGTAACCCATTTTTGCATACATCTAACCCTTTTAAAGCCGTTTTTGGCTCTTTCTAAAACACTTTCTTCTGCATTCAACTAATTATAAGCATTTTTTTTTCTTTTCTGACCCATTTTTGGCCCAGTTCTCACACGTTTTATGCCATTTTCGGCTACATCAACCCTTTTTTACCCACTACTAACCCATTTTAACCCTTTTTTGGCTATATCTAACCCATTTTAAGCTATTTTTGGCCATTTCTAACCCTTTTTTGCTCATCTCTAGCCCCTTTTAAGCCAATTTTGGCTTTTTCTAAACCGTTCTCGCATACCTCTAACCCTTTTAAGCCGGTTTTGGCCATTTCTAATGCATTTTTTGTCCATTTTTGAGGCTTTTTAAATAAATTTTGGCCATTTCTATTCCATTTTTGCAAATCTCTAACCCTTTTAAAGCCATTTTTTGGTTCTTTCTAAACCATTTCTCCCCACTTTCAACACGGTTTATGCTATTTTTTTTTCTGTTTCTAACCCAGTTTTCTGCATTTCTCACCATCTTTAATCCATTTTTTGCCACTTCTAACCATTTTATTTTTTTTTTTTTTTTTACACATCTCTTACCTGCTTTAAAGCCTTTTTGGCCATTTCTAACCCAATTTTGGCCATTCTTAACCTGTTTTATGCCATTCTTGGCCATTTCTAACTCATTTTTGCACATCTCTAACCCCTTTTAAGCTACTTTTGGCCATTTCTTATCCATTTTTTTATCCATTTCTAACCCATTTTTCTCCATTTCTAACACATTTTAAAGAGTTTTTGGCCATTTCTATCCCATTTTTGCACATCTATAATCCTATTTAAGCCTTTTTGGGCTATATCTTCACCATTTTTTCCCTCATTCAAAACTTTTTATGCTTTTTTTTCTGTTTCTAATGCAGTTTTTCCCATTTCTCTCCCGCTTCAATCCATTTTTGGCCATTTCTGACCAGTTTTTGCACATCTCTAACCTGCTTTAAAGCCTTTTTGGCCATTTCTATCCCAGTTTTTGCATATCTCTTACCCTTTTTAAGCCTTTTTTGGCTATACCTTAACCATTTTTGCCCTCCTTCAACTCTTATTAAGCTTTTTTTTTTTTTTTTCTGTTTCTAACACAGTTTCTCCCAATTATTACCCGCTTTAATCCATTTTTGGCCATTTCTAACTCACTTTTACACATCTCTAACCTGCTTTAAAGCATTTTTGGCCATTTCCAACCATTTTTGGCACATCTATAAGCCCTTTTAAGCCATTTTTTGCCATTTCTAACCCATTTTTGCACATCTCTAACTCTTTTAAAGCCATTTTTGCCTCTTTCTACACGATGTTTTCTCGCTCTCAACCCGTTTTAAGCCATTTTTAGTTCTTTTCTAACTCATTTTTTGCCTGTTTCTCACACGATTTAAACCGTTTTCGGCTATATCTAACCCATTTTTGCTCACTCCTAACGCATTTTAAGCCATTTTTCACCATTTCTATCCCAATTTAAACCTTTTGGGCCATTTCTAGCACAGTTTTGCAAACTTCTAACCCATTTTAAGCAATTTTTGGCCATTCCTACCCCAGTTTTACCCCTATCTAACCACCTTTAAGCCGCTTTTGGCCATTTATAACCCATTTTTCCTCAGCTCTAACCCTTTTTAAGCCTTTTTTTGCTCTACCTGAACGATTTTTGCCAACTTTCCACTCGTTTGAAGGTTTTTTCTATTTCCTTTCTAACCAACTTTTCCCCATTTCTTACCTGCTTTAACCCATTTTTGCCATTTCTAACCATTGCACACACATCTCTAACCTGCTTTAAAGCCTTTTTGGCCATTTCTAACCCGCTTTTGGCCAACTTAGGCCATTTCTAACCCGTTTTTGCACATCTCTAACCCGCTTTAAAGCTTTTTTGGCCGTTTCTAACCTATTTTAAGCCAGCTTTGGTCATTTCTGACCCATTTTTGCACATCTCTAACCTTTTTTAAGCTGGTTTTGGCTATTTCTCACTCATCTCTGCTTACCTCTAACCCTTTTTAAACCGGTTTTGGCCATTTCTAATCCAATTTTTGTCCATTTCTAACCCGTTTTAAATCATTTTTGGCCATTTCTATCCCATTTTTGCATGTCTAGAACCCTTTTAATGCATTTTTGACTCATTCTAAACCATTTTTGCCCACTTTCCACCCGTTTTAAGCTAGTTTTTTTTCTGTTTCTAACCCAGTTTTCCCCATTTCTTTACCCACTTGAATCCATTTTTGGCCATTTCTAGCCCATTTTTGCACATCTCTAACCTGCTTTAAAGCAGTTTTGGCCATTTCTAACCATTTCTGGCACATCTCTAACCTCTTTTAAGCCATTCTTTGCCATTTCTAACCCATTTCTGCTCATCTCTAGCCCTTTTAAAGACACGTTTGGCTCTTTCTACACCATTTTTTCTGACTTTCAACCTGGTTTAAGCCATTTTTCTTTCCTTTTCTAACTCATTTTTTGCCCATTGCTCACACAATTTAAACCATTTTTGGGTTTATCTAAACCATTTTTACACACTTCTAACACATTTTAAGCCATTTTTCACTATTTCTATCCCATTTTAAGGCGTTTTTGGCCATTTGTAACCCATTTTTGCATACATCTAACCCTTTTAAAGCCGTTTTTGGCTCTTTCTAAAACACTTTCTTCTGCATTCAACTAATTATAAGCATTTTTTTTTCTTTTCTGACCCATTTTTGGCCCAGTTCTCACACGTTTTATGCCATTTTCGGCTACATCAACCCTTTTTTACCCACTACTAACCCATTTTAACCCTTTTTTGGCTATATCTAACCCATTTTAAGCTATTTTTGGCCATTTCTAACCCTTTTTTGCTCATCTCTAGCCCCTTTTAAGCCAATTTTGGCTTTTTCTAAACCGTTCTCGCATACCTCTAACCCTTTTAAGCCGGTTTTGGCCATTTCTAATGCATTTTTTGTCCATTTTTGAGGCTTTTTAAATAAATTTTGGCCATTTCTATTCCATTTTTGCAAATCTCTAACCCTTTTAAAGCCATTTTTTGGTTCTTTCTAAACCATTTCTCCCCACTTTCAACACGGTTTATGCTATTTTTTTTTCTGTTTCTAACCCAGTTTTCTGCATTTCTCACCATCTTTAATCCATTTTTTGCCACTTCTAACCATTTTATTTTTTTTTTTTTTTTTACACATCTCTTACCTGCTTTAAAGCCTTTTTGGCCATTTCTAACCCAATTTTGGCCATTCTTAACCTGTTTTATGCCATTCTTGGCCATTTCTAACTCATTTTTGCACATCTCTAACCCCTTTTAAGCTACTTTTGGCCATTTCTTATCCATTTTTTTATCCATTTCTAACCCATTTTTCTCCATTTCTAACACATTTTAAAGAGTTTTTGGCCATTTCTATCCCATTTTTGCACATCTATAATCCTATTTAAGCCTTTTTGGGCTATATCTTCACCATTTTTTCCCTCATTCAAAACTTTTTATGCTTTTTTTTCTGTTTCTAATGCAGTTTTTCCCATTTCTCTCCCGCTTCAATCCATTTTTGGCCATTTCTGACCAGTTTTTGCACATCTCTAACCTGCTTTAAAGCCTTTTTGGCCATTTCTATCCCAGTTTTTGCATATCTCTTACCCTTTTTAAGCCTTTTTTGGCTATACCTTAACCATTTTTGCCCTCCTTCAACTCTTATTAAGCTTTTTTTTTTTTTTTTCTGTTTCTAACACAGTTTCTCCCAATTATTACCCGCTTTAATCCATTTTTGGCCATTTCTAACTCACTTTTACACATCTCTAACCTGCTTTAAAGCATTTTTGGCCATTTCCAACCATTTTTGGCACATCTATAAGCCCTTTTAAGCCATTTTTTGCCATTTCTAACCCATTTTTGCACATCTCTAACTCTTTTAAAGCCATTTTTGCCTCTTTCTACACGATGTTTTCTCGCTCTCAACCCGTTTTAAGCCATTTTTAGTTCTTTTCTAACTCATTTTTTGCCTGTTTCTCACACGATTTAAACCGTTTTCGGCTATATCTAACCCATTTTTGCTCACTCCTAACGCATTTTAAGCCATTTTTCACCATTTCTATCCCAATTTAAACCTTTTGGGCCATTTCTAGCACAGTTTTGCAAACTTCTAACCCATTTTAAGCAATTTTTGGCCATTCCTACCCCAGTTTTACCCCTATCTAACCACCTTTAAGCCGCTTTTGGCCATTTATAACCCATTTTTCCTCAGCTCTAACCCTTTTTAAGCCTTTTTTTGCTCTACCTGAACGATTTTTGCCAACTTTCCACTCGTTTGAAGGTTTTTTCTATTTCCTTTCTAACCAACTTTTCCCCATTTCTTACCTGCTTTAACCCATTTTTGCCATTTCTAACCATTGCACACACATCTCTAACCTGCTTTAAAGCCTTTTTGGCCATTTCTAACCCGCTTTTGGCCAACTTAGGCCATTTCTAACCCGTTTTTGCACATCTCTAACCCGCTTTAAAGCTTTTTTGGCCGTTTCTAACCCATTTTAAGCCAGCTTTGGTCATTTCTGACCCATTTTTGCACATCTCTAACCTTTTTTAAGCTGGTTTTGGCTATTTCTCACTCATCTCTGCTTACCTCTAACCCTTTTTAAACCGGTTTTGGCCATTTCTAATCCAATTTTTGTCCATTTCTAACCCGTTTTAAATCATTTTTGGCCATTTCTATCCCATTTTTGCATGTCTAGAACCCTTTTAATGCATTTTTGACTCATTCTAAACCATTTTTGCCCACTTTCCACCCGTTTTAAGCTAGTTTTTTTTCTGTTTCTAACCCAGTTTTCCCCATTTCTTTACCCACTTGAATCCATTTTTGGCCATTTCTAGCCCATTTTTGCACATCTCTAACCTGCTTTAAAGCAGTTTTGGCCATTTCTAACCATTTCTGGCACATCTCTAACCTCTTTTAAGCCATTCTTTGCCATTTCTAACCCATTTCTGCTCATCTCTAGCCCTTTTAAAGACACGTTTGGCTCTTTCTACACCATTTTTCCTGACTTTCAACCTGGTTTAAGCCATTTTTCTTTCCTTTTCTAACTCATTTTTTGCCCATTGCTCACACGATTTAAACCATTTTTGGGTTTATCTAAACCATTTTTACACACTTCTAACACATTTTAAGCCATTTTTCACTATTTCTATCCCATTTTAAGGCGTTTTTGGCCATTTCTAACCCATTTTTGCATACATCTAACCCTTTTAAAGCCGTTTTTGGCTCTTTCTAAAACACTTTCTTCTGCATTCAACTAATTATAAGCATTTTTTTTTCTTTTCTGACCCATTTTTGGCCCAGTTCTCACACGTTTTATGCCATTTTCGGCTACATCAACCCTTTTTTACCCACTACTAACCCATTTTAACCCTTTTTTGGCTATATCTAACCCATTTTAAGCTATTTTTGGCCATTTCTAACCCTTTTTTGCTCATCTCTAGCCCCTTTTAAGCCAATTTTGGCTTTTTCTAAACCGTTCTCGCATACCTCTAACACTTTTAAGCCGGTTTTGGCCATTTCTAATGCATTTTTTGTCCATTTTTGAGGCTTTTTAAATAAATTTTGGCCATTTCTATTCCATTTTTGCAAATCTCTAACCCTTTTAAAGCCATTTTTTGGATCTTTCTAAACCATTTCTCCCCACTTTCAACACGGTTTATGCTATTTTTTTTTCTGTTTCTAACCCAGTTTTCTGCATTTCTCACCATCTTTAATCCATTTTTTGCCACTTCTAACCATTTTATTTTTTTTTTTTTTTTTTACACATCTCTTACCTGCTTTAAAGCCTTTTTGGCCATTTCTAACCCAATTTTGGCCATTCTTAACCTGTTTTATGCCATTCTTGGCCATTTCTAACTCATTTTTGCACATCTCTAACCCCTTTTAAGCTACTTTTGGCCATTTCTTATCCATTTTTTATCAATTTCTAACCCATTTTTCTCCATTTCTAACACATTTTAAAGAGTTTTTGGCCATTTCTATCCCATTTTTGCACATCTATAATCCTATTTAAGCCTTTTTGGGCTATATCTTCACCATTTTTTCCCTCATTCAAAACTTTTTATGCTTTTTTTTCTGTTTCTAATGCAGTTTTTCCCATTTCTCTCCCGCTTCAATCCATTTTTGGCCATTTCTGACCAGTTTTTGCACATCTCTAACCTGCTTTAAAGCCTTTTTGGCCATTTCTATCCCAGTTTTTGCATATCTCTTACCCTTTTTAAGCCTTTTTTGGCTATACCTTAACCATTTTTGCCCTCCTTCAACTCTTATTAAGCTTTTTTTTTTTTTTTTCTGTTTCTAACACAGTTTCTCCCAATTATTACCCGCTTTAATCCATTTTTGGCCATTTCTAACTCACTTTTACACATCTCTAACCTGCTTTAAAGCATTTTTGGCCATTTCCAACCATTTTTGGCACATCTATAAGCCCTTTTAAGCCATTTTTTGCCATTTCTAACCCATTTTTGCACATCTCTAACTCTTTTAAAGCCATTTTTGCCTCTTTCTACACGATGTTTTCTCGCTCTCAACCCGTTTTAAGCCATTTTTAGTTCTTTTCTAACTCATTTTTTGCCTGTTTCTCACACGATTTAAACCGTTTTCGGCTATATCTAACCCATTTTTGCTCACTCCTAACGCATTTTAAGCCATTTTTCACCATTTCTATCCCAATTTAAACCTTTTGGGCCATTTCTAGCACAGTTTTGCAAACTTCTAACCCATTTTAAGCAATTTTTGGCCATTCCTACCCCAGTTTTACCCCTATCTAACCACCTTTAAGCCGCTTTTGGCCATTTATAACCCATTTTTCCTCAGCTCTAACCCTTTTTAAGCCTTTTTTTGCTCTACCTGAACGATTTTTGCCAACTTTCCACTCGTTTGAAGGTTTTTTCTATTTCCTTTCTAACCAACTTTTCCCCATTTCTTACCTGCTTTAACCCATTTTTGCCATTTCTAACCATTGCACACACATCTCTAACCTGCTTTAAAGCCTTTTTGGCCATTTCTAACCCGCTTTTGGCCAACTTAGGCCATTTCTAACCCGTTTTTGCACATCTCTAACCCGCTTTAAAGCTTTTTTGGCCGTTTCTAACCCATTTTAAGCCAGCTTTGGTCATTTCTGACCCATTTTTGCACATCTCTAACCTTTTTTAAGCTGGTTTTGGCTATTTCTCACTCATCTCTGCTTACCTCTAACCCTTTTTAAACCGGTTTTGGCCATTTCTAATCCAATTTTTGTCCATTTCTAACCCGTTTTAAATCATTTTTGGCCATTTCTATCCCATTTTTGCATGTCTAGAACCCTTTTAATGCATTTTTGACTCATTCTAAACCATTTTTGCCCACTTTCCACCCGTTTTAAGCTAGTTTTTTTTCTGTTTCTAACCCAGTTTTCCCCATTTCTTTACCCACTTGAATCCATTTTTGGCCATTTCTAGCCCATTTTTGCACATCTCTAACCTGCTTTAAAGCAGTTTTGGCCATTTCTAACCATTTCTGGCACATCTCTAACCTCTTTTAAGCCATTCTTTGCCATTTCTAACCCATTTCTGCTCATCTCTAGCCCTTTTAAAGACACGTTTGGCTCTTTCTACACCATTTTTCCTGACTTTCAACCTGGTTTAAGCCATTTTTCTTTCCTTTTCTAACTCATTTTTTGCCCATTGCTCACACGATTTAAACCATTTTTGGGTTTATCTAAACCATTTTTACACACTTCTAACACATTTTAAGCCATTTTTCACTATTTCTATCCCATTTTAAGGCGTTTTTGGCCATTTCTAACCCATTTTTGCATACATCTAACCCTTTTAAAGCCGTTTTTGGCTCTTTCTAAAACACTTTCTTCTGCATTCAACTAATTATAAGCATTTTTTTTTTCTTTTCTGACCCATTTTTGGCCCAGTTCTCACACGTTTTATGCCATTTTCGGCTACATCAACCCTTTTTTACCCACTACTAACCCATTTTAACCCTTTTTTGGCTATATCTAACCCATTTTAAGCTATTTTTGGCCATTTCTAACCCTTTTTTGCTCATCTCTAGCCCCTTTTAAGCCAATTTTGGCTTTTTCTAAACCGTTCTCGCATACCTCTAACCCTTTTAAGCCAGTTTTGGCCATTTCTAATGCATTTTTTGTCCATTTTTGAGGCTTTTTAAATAAATTTTGGCCATTTCTATTCCATTTTTGCAAATCTCTAACCCTTTTAAAGCCATTTTTTGGATCTTTCTAAACCATTTCTCCCCACTTTCAACACGGTTTATGCTATTTTTTTTTCTGTTTCTAACCCAGTTTTCTGCATTTCTCACCATCTTTAATCCATTTTTTGCCACTTCTAACCATTTTATTTTTTTTTTTTTTTTTACACATCTCTTACCTGCTTTAAAGCCTTTTTGGCCATTTCTAACCCAATTTTGGCCATTCTTAACCTGTTTTATGCCATTCTTGGCCATTTCTAACTCATTTTTGCACATCTCTAACCCCTTTTAAGCTACTTTTGGCCATTTCTTATCCATTTTTTATCCATTTCTAACCCATTTTTCTCCATTTCTAACACATTTTAAAGAGTTTTTGGCCATTTCTATCCCATTTTTGCACATCTATAATCCTATTTAAGCCTTTTTGGGCTATATCTTCACCATTTTTTCCCTCATTCAAAACTTTTTATGCTTTTTTTTCTGTTTCTAATGCAGTTTTTCCCATTTCTCTCCCGCTTTAATCCATTTTTGGCCATTTCTGACCAGTTTTTGCACATCTCTAACCTGCTTTAAAGCCTTTTTGGCCATTTCTATCCCAGTTTTTGCATATCTCTTACCCTTTTTAAGCCTTTTTTGGCTATACCTTAACCATTTTTGCCCTCCTTCAACTCTTATTAAGCTTTTTTTTTTTTTTTTTCTGTTTCTAACACAGTTTCTCCCAATTATTACCCGCTTTAATCCATTTTTGGCCATTTCTAACTCACTTTTACACATCTCTAACCTGCTTTAAAGCATTTTTGGCCATTTCCAACCATTTTTGGCACATCTATAAGCCCTTTTAAGCCATTTTTTGCCATTTCTAACCCATTTTTGCACATCTCTAACTCTTTTAAAGCCATTTTTGCCTCTTTCTACACGATGTTTTCTCGCTCTCAACCCGTTTTAAGCCATTTTTAGTTCTTTTCTAACTCATTTTTTGCCTGTTTCTCACACGATTTAAACCGTTTTCGGCTATATCTAACCCATTTTTGCTCACTCCTAACGCATTTTAAGCCATTTTTCACCATTTCTATCCCAATTTAAACCTTTTGGGCCATTTCTAGCACAGTTTTGCAAACTTCTAACCCATTTTAAGCAATTTTTGGCCATTCCTACCCCAGTTTTACCCCTATCTAACCACCTTTAAGCCGCTTTTGGCCATTTATAACCCATTTTTCCTCAGCTCTAACCCTTTTTAAGCCTTTTTTTGCTCTACCTGAACGATTTTTGCCAACTTTCCACTCGTTTGAAGGTTTTTTCTATTTCCTTTCTAACCAACTTTTCCCCATTTCTTACCTGCTTTAACCCATTTTTGCCATTTCTAACCATTGCACACACATCTCTAACCTGCTTTAAAGCCTTTTTGGCCATTTCTAACCCGCTTTTGGCCAACTTAGGCCATTTCTAACCCGTTTTTGCACATCTCTAACCCGCTTTAAAGCTTTTTTGGCCGTTTCTAACCCATTTTAAGCCAGCTTTGGTCATTTCTGACCCATTTTTGCACATCTCTAACCTTTTTTAAGCTGGTTTTGGCTATTTCTCACTCATCTCTGCTTACCTCTAACCCTTTTTAAACCGGTTTTGGCCATTTCTAATCCAATTTTTGTCCATTTCTAACCCGTTTTAAATCATTTTTGGCCATTTCTATCCCATTTTTGCATGTCTAGAACCCTTTTAATGCATTTTTGACTCATTCTAAACCATTTTTGCCCACTTTCCACCCGTTTTAAGCTAGTTTTTTTTCTGTTTCTAACCCAGTTTTCCCCATTTCTTTACCCACTTGAATCCATTTTTGGCCATTTCTAGCCCATTTTTGCACATCTCTAACCTGCTTTAAAGCAGTTTTGGCCATTTCTAACCATTTCTGGCACATCTCTAACCTCTTTTAAGCCATTCTTTGCCATTTCTAACCCATTTCTGCTCATCTCTAGCCCTTTTAAAGACACGTTTGGCTCTTTCTACACCATTTTTCCTGACTTTCAACCTGGTTTAAGCCATTTTTCTTTCCTTTTCTAACTCATTTTTTGCCCATTGCTCACACAGTGAGCTTTGCAACTGGGACACACACATTACTGTCACTGGTCACTTTATCTCCTAAAAGTCCATTTGAATGCAACCTTTCCAGGGCCCGCTCTCTCTGAGCAGCAGCAGAGTGAGTAGAGCAGGAACGTTTAGACTCTGCTGAAAGAGCAGAAGAGCCAGGCCAAAATGTTCCTGCTCATCATCGTCAGCGCACAGCGAGCTTTGCAACTCTGAAACACACATTGCTGTCACTCCTCCCTTTCCTGCCTGAAAGACCAGTTGAATCCAACATCTCTGTGCCAGCTCTCTGCTGAGCAGCAACAGAGAGAGTAGAGCAGCAATGTTTAGACTGTGCTAAAACAGCAGAAGAGCCTTGCGAAAAACCTCCTGCTGGCCATCTATAGCACACAGTGAGCTTTGCAACTGTGACACAAACATTGCTGTCACTCTTCACTCTTTCTCCAAAAACACCGTTTGAATACAACCTCTCCAGTGCACGCTCTCTGTGAGCTGCAGCAAGAGTAAGTAGAGCAGGAGCGTTTAGACACTGCTGAAAGAGCAGAAAAGCCAGGACAAAATGTTCCTACAGATCATCTTCAGCGCACAGCGAGCTTTGCAACTCTGCAACATCCATTGCTGTCACTCCTCCCTTTCCTGCCTGAAAGACCAATTGAATCCAACATCTCTGTGCTCTCTCTCTGCTGAGCAGCAACAGAGAGAGTAGAGCAGCAATGTTTAGACTGTGCTAAAACAGCAGAAGAGCCTTGCGAAAAAGCTCCTGCTGATCATGTTTAGCACACAGTTAGCTTTGCAACTGTGACACAAACATTGCTGTCACTCCTCACTTTATCTCCTAAAAGTGCATTTGAATCCAACGTTTCTGGTGCCCTCTCTCCTTTCAAGAGCAGTTGTGACAGGGGAGCACGAAGCACTTGACCTCTAATCCCACAGCCGATGGGCCAGCAGGGAAACTCCGGCTGGGCATCTTCAGCGCACAGTGAGCTTTGAAACTGTGTCACACACATTGCTGTCACCCCTCACTTTCCTACCTGAAAGTCCAATTGAATCCTACAACTCCTGTGCTTGCTCTTTGTCAGCAGCAGCAGAATATAGCAGTTACGTTTGGTCTCTGCTGAAACAGCAGAAGAGACATGCACAAAGTTCCTGCTGATCATCTTCAGCACACAGTGAGCTTTGCAACTGGGACACACACATTACTGTCACTGGTCACTTTATCTCCTAAAAGTCCATTTGAATGCAACCTTTCCAGGGCCCGCTCTCTCTGAGCAGCAGCAGAGTGAGTAGAGCAGGAACGTTTAGACTCTGCTGAAAGAGCAGAAGAGCCAGGCCAAAATGTTCCTGCTCATCATCGTCAGCGCACAGCGAGATTTGCAACTCTGCAACACACATTGCTGTCACTCCTCCCTTTCCTGCCTGAAAGACCAGTTGAATCCAACATCTCTGTGCCAGCTCTCTGCTGAGCAGCAACAGAGAGAGTAGAGCAGCAATGTTTAGACTGTGCTAAAACAGCAGAAGAGCCTTGCGAAAAACCTCCTGCTGGTCATCTATAGCACACAGTGAGCTTTGCAACTGTGACACAAACATTGCTGTCACTCTTCACTCTTTCTCCAAAAACACCGTTTGAATACAACCTCTCCAGTGCACGCTCTCTGTGAGCTGCAGCAAGAGTAAGTAGAGCAGGAGCGTTTAGACACTGCTGAAAGAGCAGAAAAGCCAGGACAAAATGTTCCTACAGATCATCTTCAGTGCACAGCGAGCTTTGCAACTCTGCAACATCCATTGCTGTCACTCCTCCCTTTCCTGCCTGAAAGACCAATTGAATCCAACATCTCTGTGCTCTCTCTCTGCTGAGCAGCAACAGAGAGAGTAGAGCAGCAATGTTTAGACTGTGCTAAAACAGCAGAAGAGCCTTGCGAAAAAGCTCCTGCTGATCATGTTTAGCACACAGTTAGCTTTGCAACTGTGACACAAACATTGCTGTCACTCCTCACTTTATCTCCTAAAAGTGCATTTGAATCCAACGTTTCTGGTGCCCTCTCTCCTTTCAAGAGCAGTTGTGACAGGGGAGCACGAAGCACTTGACCTCTAATCCCACAGCCGATGGGCCAGCAGGGAAACTCCGGCTGGGCATCTTCAGCGCACAGTGAGCTTTGAAACTGTGTCACACACATTGCTGTCACCCCTCACTTTCCTACCTGAAAGTCCAATTGAATCCTACAACTCCTGTGCTTGCTCTTTGTCAGCAGCAGCAGAATATAGCAGTTACGTTTGGTCTCTGCTGAAACAGCAGAAGAGACATGCACAAAGTTCCTGCTGATCATCTTCAGCACACAGTGAGCTTTGCAACTGGGACACACACATTACTGTCACTGGTCACTTTATCTCCTAAAAGTCCATTTGAATGCAAACTTTCCAGGGCCCGCTCTCTCTGAGCAGCAGCAGAGTGAGTAGAGCAGGAACGTTTAGACACTGCTGAAAGAGCAGAAGAGCCAGGCCAAAATGTTCCTGCTCATCATCGTCAGCGCACAGCGAGCTTTGCAACTCTGCAACACACATTGCTGTCACTCCTCCCTTTCCTGCCTGAAAGACCAGTTGAATCCAACATCTCTGTGCCAGCTCTCTGCTGAGCAGCAACAGAGAGAGTAGAGCAGCAATGTTTAGACTGTGCTAAAACAGCAGAAGAGCCTTGCGAAAAACCTCCTGCTGGTCATCTATAGCACACAGTGAGCTTTGCAACTGTGACACAAACATTGCTGTCACTCTTCACTCTTTCTCCAAAAACACCGTTTGAATACAACCTCTCCAGTGCACGCTCTCTGTGAGCTGCAGCAAGAGTAAGTAGAGCAGGAGCGTTTAGACACTGCTGAAAGAGCAGAAAAGCCAGGACAAAATGTTCCTACAGATCATCTTCAGCGCACAGCGAGCTTTGCAACTCTGCAACATCCATTGCTGTCACTCCTCCCTTTCCTGCCTGAAAGACCAATTGAATCCAACATCTCTGTGCTCTCTCTCTGCTGAGCAGCAACAGAGAGAGTAGAGCAGCAATGTTTAGACTGTGCTAAAACAGCAGAAGAGCCTTGCGAAAAAGCTCCTGCTGATCATGTTTAGCACACAGTTAGCTTTGCAACTGTGACACAAACATTGCTGTCACTCCTCACTTTATCTCCTAAAAGTGCATTTGAATCCAACGTTTCTGGTGCCCTCTCTCCTTTCAAGAGCAGTTGTGACAGGGGAGCACGAAGCACTTGACCTCTAATCCCACAGCCGATGGGCCAGCAGGGAAACTCCGGCTGGGCATCTTCAGCGCACAGTGAGCTTTGAAACTGTGTCACACACATTGCTGTCACCCCTCACTTTCCTACCTGAAAGTCCAATTGAATCCTACAACTCCTGTGCTTGCTCTTTGTCAGCAGCAGCAGAATATAGCAGTTACGTTTGGTCTCTGCTGAAACAGCAGAAGAGACATGCACAAAGTTCCTGCTGATCATCTTCAGCACACAGTGAGCTTTGCAACTGGGACACACACATTACTGTCACTGGTCACTTTATCTCCTAAAAGTCCATTTGAATGCAACCTTTCCAGGGCCCGCTCTCTCTGAGCAGCAGCAGAGTGAGTAGAGCAGGAACGTTTAGACTCTGCTGAAAGAGCAGAAGAGCCAGGCCAAAATGTTCCTGCTCATCATCGTCAGCGCACAGCGAGATTTGCAACTCTGCAACACACATTGCTGTCACTCCTCCCTTTCCTGCCTGAAAGACCAGTTGAATCCAACATCTCTGTGCCAGCTCTCTGCTGAGCAGCAACAGAGAGAGTAGAGCAGCAATGTTTAGACTGTGCTAAAACAGCAGAAGAGCCTTGCGAAAAACCTCCTGCTGGTCATCTATAGCACACAGTGAGCTTTGCAACTGTGACACAAACATTGCTGTCACTCTTCACTCTTTCTCCAAAAACACCGTTTGAATACAACCTCTCCAGTGCACGCTCTCTGTGAGCTGCAGCAAGAGTAAGTAGAGCAGGAGCGTTTAGACACTGCTGAAAGAGCAGAAAAGCCAGGACAAAATGTTCCTACAGATCATCTTCAGTGCACAGCGAGCTTTGCAACTCTGCAACATCCATTGCTGTCACTCCTCCCTTTCCTGCCTGAAAGACCAATTGAATCCAACATCTCTGTGCTCTCTCTCTGCTGAGCAGCAACAGAGAGAGTAGAGCAGCAATGTTTAGACTGTGCTAAAACAGCAGAAGAGCCTTGCGAAAAAGCTCCTGCTGATCATGTTTAGCACACAGTTAGCTTTGCAACTGTGACACAAACATTGCTGTCACTCCTCACTTTATCTCCTAAAAGTGCATTTGAATCCAACGTTTCTGGTGCCCTCTCTCCTTTCAAGAGCAGTTGTGACAGGGGAGCACGAAGCACTTGACCTCTAATCCCACAGCCGATGGGCCAGCAGGGAAACTCCGGCTGGGCATCTTCAGCGCACAGTGAGCTTTGAAACTGTGTCACACACATTGCTGTCACCCCTCACTTTCCTACCTGAAAGTCCAATTGAATCCTACAACTCCTGTGCTTGCTCTTTGTCAGCAGCAGCAGAATATAGCAGTTACGTTTGGTCTCTGCTGAAACAGCAGAAGAGACATGCACAAAGTTCCTGCTGATCATCTTCAGCACACAGTGAGCTTTGCAACTGGGACACACACATTACTGTCACTGGTCACTTTATCTCCTAAAAGTCCATTTGAATGCAAACTTTCCAGGGCCCGCTCTCTCTGAGCAGCAGCAGAGTGAGTAGAGCAGGAACGTTTAGACACTGCTGAAAGAGCAGAAGAGCCAGGCCAAAATGTTCCTGCTCATCATCGTCAGCGCACAGCGAGCTTTGCAACTCTGCAACACACATTGCTGTCACTCCTCCCTTTCCTGCCTGAAAGACCAGTTGAATCCAACATCTCTGTGCCAGCTCTCTGCTGAGCAGCAACAGAGAGAGTAGAGCAGCAATGTTTAGACTGTGCTAAAACAGCAGAAGAGCCTTGCGAAAAACCTCCTGCTGGTCATCTATAGCACACAGTGAGCTTTGCAACTGTGACACAAACATTGCTGTCACTCTTCACTCTTTCTCCAAAAACACCGTTTGAATACAACCTCTCCAGTGCACGCTCTCTGTGAGCTGCAGCAAGAGTAAGTAGAGCAGGAGCGTTTAGACACTGCTGAAAGAGCAGAAAAGCCAGGACAAAATGTTCCTACAGATCATCTTCAGCGCACAGCGAGCTTTGCAACTCTGCAACATCCATTGCTGTCACTCCTCCCTTTCCTGCCTGAAAGACCAATTGAATCCAACATCTCTGTGCTCTCTCTCTGCTGAGCAGCAACAGAGAGAGTAGAGCAGCAATGTTTAGACTGTGCTAAAACAGCAGAAGAGCCTTGCGAAAAAGCTCCTGCTGATCATGTTTAGCACACAGTTAGCTTTGCAACTGTGACACAAACATTGCTGTCACTCCTCACTTTATCTCCTAAAAGTGCATTTGAATCCAACGTTTCTGGTGCCCTCTCTCCTTTCAAGAGCAGTTGTGACAGGGGAGCACGAAGCACTTGACCTCTAATCCCACAGCCGATGGGCCAGCAGGGAAACTCCGGCTGGGCATCTTCAGCGCACAGTGAGCTTTGAAACTGTGTCACACACATTGCTGTCACCCCTCACTTTCCTACCTGAAAGTCCAATTGAATCCTACAACTCCTGTGCTTGCTCTTTGTCAGCAGCAGCAGAATATAGCAGTTACGTTTGGTCTCTGCTGAAACAGCAGAAGAGACATGCACAAAGTTCCTGCTGATCATCTTCAGCACACAGTGAGCTTTGCAACTGGGACACACACATTACTGTCACTGGTCACTTTATCTCCTAAAAGTCCATTTGAATGCAACCTTTCCAGGGCCCGCTCTCTCTGAGCAGCAGCAGAGTGAGTAGAGCAGGAACGTTTAGACTCTGCTGAAAGAGCAGAAGAGCCAGGCCAAAATGTTCCTGCTCATCATCGTCAGCACACAGCGAGCTTTGCAACTCTGCAACACACATTGCTGTCACTCCTCCCTTCATCTCCTAATAGTCCGTTTGAATCCATAGTCTCTCGCGCCCTCTCTCGTTTGAACAGCAGCAGTGACACGTGAACACGAGCTCTTGGCCTCTGCTCCCACAGCCGAAGAGCCAGGAGTGAAAGCTCCGGCTATGCACCTTCAGCACGCAGTCAGCTTTGCAACTGTGACACATATATTGCTGTCGCCCCTCACGTTCCTACCTCAAAGTCCAATTGAATCCCAAATCTCTGTGCCCTTTCTCTGCTGTGCAGCAGCAGAGAGGATAGAGCAGGAACGTTTAGACCCTACTCAAAGAATAGAAGAGCCAGGACAAAATGTTCCTGCAGATCATCTTCAGCGCACAGCGAGCTTTGCAACTCTGCAGCACACATTGCTGTCACTCCTCCCTTTCCTGCCTGAAAGACCAATTGAATCCAACATCTCTGTGCCAGCTCTCTGCTGAGCAGCAACAGAGAGAGTAGAGCAGCAATGTTTAGACTGTGCTAAAACAGCAGAAGAGCCTTGCGAAAAACCTCCTGCTGGTCATCTATAGCACACAGTGAGCTTTGCAACTGTGACACAAACATTGCTGTCACTCTTCACTCTTTCTCCAAAAACACCGTTTGAATACAACCTCTCCAGTGCACGCTCTCTGTGAGCTGCAGCAAGAGTAAGTAGAGCAGGAGCGTTTAGACACTGCTGAAAGAGCAGAAAAGCCAGGACAAAATGTTCCTACAGATCATCTTCAGCGCACAGCGAGCTTTGCAACTCTGCAACATCCATTGCTGTCACTCCTCCCTTTCCTGCCTGAAAGACCAATTGAATCCAACATCTCTGTGCTCTCTCTCTGCTGAGCAGCAACAGAGAGAGTAGAGCAGCAATGTTTAGACTGTGCTAAAACAGCAGAAGAGCCTTGCGAAAAAGCTCCTGCTGATCATGTTTAGCACACAGTTAGCTTTGCAACTGTGACACAAACATTGCTGTCACTCCTCACTTTATCTCCTAAAAGTGCATTTGAATCCAACGTTTCTGGTGCCCTCTCTCCTTTCAAGAGCAGTTGTGACAGGGGAGCACGAAGCACTTGACCTCTAATCCCACAGCCGATGGGCCAGCAGGGAAACTCCGGCTGGGCATCTTCAGCGCACAGTGAGCTTTGAAACTGTGTCACACACATTGCTGTCACCCCTCACTTTCCTACCTGAAAGTCCAATTGAATCCTACAACTCCTGTGCTTGCTCTTTGTCAGCAGCAGCAGAATATAGCAGTTACGTTTGGTCTCTGCTGAAACAGCAGAAGAGACATGCACAAAGTTCCTGCTGATCATCTTCAGCACACAGTGAGCTTTGCAACTGGGACACACACATTACTGTCACTGGTCACTTTATCTCCTAAAAGTCCATTTGAATGCAACCTTTCCAGTGCCCGCTCTCTCTGAGCAGCAGCAGAGTGAGTAGAGCAGGAACGTTTAGACACTGCTGAAAGAGCAGAAGAGCCAGGCCAAAATGTTCCTGCTCATCATCGTCAGCGCACAGCGAGCTTTGCAACTCTGCAACACACATTGCTGTCACTCCTCCCTTTCCTGCCTGAAAGACCAGTTGAATCCAACATCTCTGTGCCAGCTCTCTGCTGAGCAGCAACAGAGAGAGTAGAGCAGCAATGTTTAGACTGTGCTAAAACAGCAGAAGAGCCTTGCGAAAAACCTCCTGCTGGTCATCTATAGCACACAGTGAGCTTTGCAACTGTGACACAAACATTGCTGTCACTCTTCACTCTTTCTCCAAAAACACCGTTTGAATACAACCTCTCCAGTGCACGCTCTCTGTGAGCTGCAGCAAGAGTAAGTAGAGCAGGAGCGTTTAGACACTGCTGAAAGAGCAGAAAAGCCAGGACAAAATGTTCCTACAGATCATCTTCAGCGCACAGCGAGCTTTGCAACTCTGCAACATCCATTGCTGTCACTCCTCCCTTTCCTGCCTGAAAGACCAATTGAATCCAACATCTCTGTGCTCTCTCTCTGCTGAGCAGCAACAGAGAGAGTAGAGCAGCAATGTTTAGACTGTGCTAAAACAGCAGAAGAGCCTTGCGAAAAAGCTCCTGCTGATCATGTTTAGCACACAGTTAGCTTTGCAACTGTGACACAAACATTGCTGTCACTCCTCACTTTATCTCCTAAAAGTGCATTTGAATACAACGTTTCTGGTGCCCTCTCTCCTTTCAAGAGCAGTTGTGACAAGGGAGCACGAAGCGCTTGACCTCTAATCCCACAGCCGATGGGCCAGCAGGGAAACTCCGGCTGGGCATCTTCAGCGCACAGTGAGCTTTGAAACTGTGTCACACACATTGCTGTCACCCCTCACTTTCCTACCTGAAAGTCCAATTGAATCCTACAACTCCTGTGCTTGCTCTTTGTCAGCAGCAGCAGAATATAGCAGTTACGTTTGGTCTCTGCTGAAACAGCAGAAGAGACATGCACAAAGTTCCTGCTGATCATCTTCAGCACACAGTGAGCTTTGCAACTGGGACACACACATTACTGTCACTGGTCACTTTATCTCCTAAAAGTCCATTTGAATGCAACCTTTCCAGTGCCCGCTCTCTCTGAGCAGCAGCAGAGTGAGTAGAGCAGGAACGTTTAGACTCTGCTGAAAGAGCAGAAGAGCCAGGCCAAAATGTTCCTGCTGATCATCGTTAGCACACAGCGAGCTTTGCAACTCTGCAACACACATTGCTGTCACTCCTCCCTTCATCTCCTAATAGTCCGTTTGAATCCATAGTCTCTCGCGCCCTCTCTCGTTTGAACAGCAGCAGTGACACGTGAACACGAGCTCTTGGCCTCTGCTCCCACAGCCGAAGAGCCAGGAGTGAAAGCTCCGGCTATGCACCTTCAGCACGCAGTCAGCTTTGCAACTGTGACACATATATTGCTGTCGCTCCTCACGTTCCTACCTCAAAGTCCAATTGAATCCCAAATCTCTGTGCCCTTTCTCTGCTGTGCAGCAGCAGAGAGGATAGAGCAGGAACGTTTAGACCCTACTCAAAGAATAGAAGAGCCAGGACAAAATGTTCCTGCAGATCATCTTCAGCGCACAGCGAGCTTTGCAACTCTGCAGCACACATTGCTGTCACTCCTCCCTTTCCTGCCTGAAAGACCAATTGAATCCAACATCTCTGTGCCAGCTCTCTGCTGAGCAGCAACAGAGAGAGTAGAGCAGCAATGTTTAGACTGTGCTAAAACAGCAGAAGAGCCTTGCGAAAAACCTCCTGCTGGTCATCTATAGCACACAGTGAGCTTTGCAACTGTGACACAAACATTGCTGTCACTCTTCACTCTTTCTCCAAAAAGACCGTTTGAATACAACCTCTCCAGTGCACGCTCTCTGTGAGCTGCAGCAAGAGTAAGTAGAGCAGGAGCGTTTAGACACTGCTGAAAGAGCAGAAAAGCCAGGACAAAATGTTCCTACAGATCATCTTCAGCGCACAGCGAGCTTTGCAACTCTGCAACATCCATTGCTGTCACTCCTCCCTTTCCTGCCTGAAAGACCAATTGAATCCAACATCTCTGTGCTCTCTCTCTGCTGAGCAGCAACAGAGAGAGTAGAGCAGCAATGTTTAGACTGTGCTAAAACAGCAGAAGAGCCTTGCGAAAAAGCTCCTGCTGATCATGTTTAGCACACAGTTAGCTTTGCAACTGTGACACAAACATTGCTGTCACTCCTCACTTTATCTCCTAAAAGTGCATTTGAATACAACGTTTCTGGTGCCCTCTCTCCTTTCAAGAGCAGTTGTGACAAGGGAGCACGAAGCGCTTGACCTCTAATCCCACCGCCGATGGGCCAGCAGGGAAACTCCGGCTGGGCATCTTCAGCGCACAGTGAGCTTTGAAACTGTGTCACACACATTGCTGTCACCCCTCACTTTCCTACCTGAAAGTCCAATTGAATCCTACAACTCCTGTGCTTGCTCTTTATCAGCAGCAGCAGAATATAGCAGTTACGTTTGGTCTCTGCTGAAACAGCAGAAGAGACATGCACAAAGTTCCTGCTGATCATCTTCAGCACACAGTGAGCTTTGCAACTGGGACACACACATTACTGTCACTGGTCACTTTATCTCCTAAAAGTCCATTTGAATGCAACCTTTCCAGTGCCCGCTCTCTCTGAGCAGCAGCAGAGTGAGTAGAGCAGGAACGTTTAGACACTGCTGAAAGAGCAGAAGAGCCAGGCCAAAATGTTCCTGCTCATCATCGTCAGCGCACAGCGAGCTTTGCAACTCTGCAACACACATTGCTGTCACTCCTCCCTTTCCTGCCTGAAAGACCAGTTGAATCCAACATCTCTGTGCCAGCTCTCTGCTGAGCAGCAACAGAGAGAGTAGAGCAGCAATGTTTAGACTGTGCTAAAACAGCAGAAGAGCCTTGCGAAAAACCTCCTGCTGGTCATCTATAGCACACAGTGAGCTTTGCAACTGTGACACAAACATTGCTGTCACTCTTCACTCTTTCTCCAAAAAGACCGTTTGAATACAACCTCTCCAGTGCACGCTCTCTGTGAGCTGCAGCAAGAGTAAGTAGAGCAGGAGCGTTTAGACACTGCTGAAAGAGCAGAAAAGCCAGGACAAAGTGTTCCTACAGATCATCTTCAGCGCACAGCGAGCTTTGCAACTCTGCAACATCCATTGCTGTCACTCCTCCCTTTCCTGCCTGAAAGACCAATTGAATCCAACATCTCTGTGCTCTCTCTCTGCTGAGCAGCAACAGAGAGAGTAGAGCAGCAATGTTTAGACTGTGCTAAAACAGCAGAAGAGCCTTGCGAAAAAGCTCCTGCTGATCATGTTTAGCACACAGTTAGCTTTGCAACTGTGACACAAACATTGCTGTCACTCCTCACTTTATCTCCTAAAAGTGCATTTGAATCCAACGTTTCTGGTGCCCTCTCTCCTTTCAAGAGCAGTTGTGACAGGGGAGCACGAAGCACTTGACCTCTAATCCCACAGCCGATGGGCCAGCAGGGAAACTCCGGCTGGGCATCTTCAGCGCACAGTGAGCTTTGAAACTGTGTCACACACATTGCTGTCACCCCTCACTTTCCTACCTGAAAGTCCAATTGAATCCTACAACTCCTGTGCTTGCTCTTTGTCAGCAGCAGCAGAATATAGCAGTTACGTTTGGTCTCTGCTGAAACAGCAGAAGAGACATGCACAAAGTTCCTGCTGATCATCTTCAGCACACAGTGAGCTTTGCAACTGGGACACACACATTACTGTCACTGGTCACTTTATCTCCTAAAAGTCCATTTGAATGCAACCTTTCCAGTGCCCGCTCTCTCTGAGCAGCAGCAGAGTGAGTAGAGCAGGAACGTTTAGACACTGCTGAAAGAGCAGAAGAGCCAGGCCAAAATGTTCCTCCTCATCATCGTCAGCGCACAGCGAGCTTTGCAACTCTGCAACACACATTGCTGTCACTCCTCCCTTTCCTGCCTGAAAGACCAGTTGAATCCAACATCTCTGTGCCAGCTCTCTGCTGAGCAGCAACAGAGAGAGTAGAGCAGCAATGTTTAGACTGTGCTAAAACAGCAGAAGAGCCTTGCGAAAAACCTCCTGCTGGTCATCTATAGCACACAGTGAGCTTTGCAACTGTGACACAAACATTGCTGTCACTCTTCACTCTTTCTCCAAAAACACCGTTTGAATACAACCTCTCCAGTGCACGCTCTCTGTGAGCTGCAGCAAGAGTAAGTAGAGCAGGAGCGTTTAGACACTGCTGAAAGAGCAGAAAAGCCAGGACAAAATGTTCCTACAGATCATCTTCAGCGCACAGCGAGCTTTGCAACTCTGCAACATCCATTGCTGTCACTCCTCCCTTTCCTGCCTGAAAGACCAATTGAATCCAACATCTCTGTGCTCTCTCTCTGCTGAGCAGCAACAGAGAGAGTAGAGCAGCAATGTTTAGACTGTGCTAAAACAGCAGAAGAGCCTTGCGAAAAAGCTCCTGCTGATCATGTTTAGCACACAGTTAGCTTTGCAACTGTGACACAAACATTGCTGTCACTCCTCACTTTATCTCCTAAAAGTGCATTTGAATCCAACGTTTCTGGTGCCCTCTCTCCTTTCAAGAGCAGTTGTGACAGGGGAGCACGAAGCGCTTGACCTCTAATCCCACAGCCGATGGGCCAGCAGGGAAACTCCGGCTGGGCATCTTCAGCGCACAGTGAGCTTTGAAACTGTGTCACACACATTGCTGTCACCCCTCACTTTCCTACCTGAAAGTCCAATTGAATCCTACAACTCCTGTGCTTGCTCTTTGTCAGCAGCAGCAGAATATAGCAGTTACGTTTGGTCTCTGCTGAAACAGCAGAAGAGACATGCACAAAGTTCCTGCTGATCATCTTCAGCACACAGTGAGCTTTGCAACTGGGACACACACATTACTGTCACTGGTCACTTTATCTCCTAAAAGTCCATTTGAATGCAAACTTTCCAGGGCCCGCTCTCTCTGAGCAGCAGCAGAGTGAGTAGAGCAGGAACGTTTAGACACTGCTGAAAGAGCAGAAGAGCCAGGCCAAAATGTTCCTGCTCATCATCGTCAGCGCACAGCGAGCTTTGCAACTCTGCAACACACATTGCTGTCACTCCTCCCTTTCCTGCCTGAAAGACCAGTTGAATCCAACATCTCTGTGCCAGCTCTCTGCTGAGCAGCAACAGAGAGAGTAGAGCAGCAATGTTTAGACTGTGCTAAAACAGCAGAAGAGCCTTGCGAAAAACCTCCTGCTGGTCATCTATAGCACACAGTGAGCTTTGCAACTGTGACACAAACATTGCTGTCACTCTTCACTCTTTCTCCAAAAACACCGTTTGAATACAACCTCTCCAGTGCACGCTCTCTGTGAGCTGCAGCAAGAGTAAGTAGAGCAGGAGCGTTTAGACACTGCTGAAAGAGCAGAAAAGCCAGGACAAAATGTTCCTACAGATCATCTTCAGCGCACAGCGAGCTTTGCAACTCTGCAACATCCATTGCTGTCACTCCTCCCTTTCCTGCCTGAAAGACCAATTGAATCCAACATCTCTGTGCTCTCTCTCTGCTGAGCAGCAACAGAGAGAGTAGAGCAGCAATGTTTAGACTGTGCTAAAACAGCAGAAGAGCCTTGCGAAAAAGCTCCTGCTGATCATGTTTAGCACACAGTTAGCTTTGCAACTGTGACACAAACATTGCTGTCACTCCTCACTTTATCTCCTAAAAGTGCATTTGAATCCAACGTTTCTGGTGCCCTCTCTCCTTTCAAGAGCAGTTGTGACAGGGGAGCACGAAGCACTTGACCTCTAATCCCACAGCCGATGGGCCAGCAGGGAAACTCCAGCTGGGCATCTTCAGCGCACAGTGAGCTTTGAAACTGTGTCACACACATTGCTGTCACCCCTCACTTTCCTACCTGAAAGTCCAATTGAATCCTACAACTCCTGTGCTTGCTCTTTGTCAGCAGCAGCAGAATATAGCAGTTACGTTTGGTCTCTACTGAAACAGCAGAAGAGACATGCACAAAGTTCCTGCTGATCATCTTCAGCACACAGTGAGCTTTGCAACTGGGACACACACATTACTGTCACTGGTCACTTTATCTCCTAAAAGTCCATTTGAATGCAACCTTTCCAGTGCCCGCTCTCTCTGAGCAGCAGCAGAGTGAGTAGAGCAGGAACGTTTAGACTCTGCTGAAAGAGCAGAAGAGCCAGGCCAAAATGTTCCTGCTCATCATCGTCAGCGCACAGCGAGCTTTGCAACTCTGCAACACACATTGCTGTCACTCCTCCCTTTCCTGCCTGAAAGACCAGTTGAATCCAACATCTCTGTGCCAGCTCTCTGCTGAGCAGCAACAGAGAGAGTAGAGCAGCAGTGTTTAGACTGTGCTAAAACAGCAGAAGAGCCTTGCGAAAAACCTCCTGCTGGTCATCTATAGCACACAGTGAGCTTTGCAACTGTGACACAAACATTGCTGTCACTCTTCACTCTTTCTCCAAAAAGACCGTTTGAATACAACCTCTCCAGTGCACGCTCTCTGTGAGCTGCAGCAAGAGTAAGTAGAGCAGGAGCGTTTAGACACTGCTGAAAGAGCAGAAAAGCCAGGACAAAGTGTTCCTACAGATCATCTTCAGCGCACAGCGAGCTTTGCAACTCTGCAACATCCATTGCTGTCACTCCTCCCTTTCCTGCCTGAAAGACCAATTGAATCCAACATCTCTGTGCTCTCTCTCTGCTGAGCAGCAACAGAGAGAGTAGAGCAGCAATGTTTAGACTGTGCTAAAACAGCAGAAGAGCCTTGCGAAAAAGCTCCTGCTGATCATGTTTAGCACACAGTTAGCTTTGCAACTGTGACACAAACATTGCTGTCACTCCTCACTTTATCTCCTAAAAGTGCATTTGAATCCAACGTTTCTGGTGCCCTCTCTCCTTTCAAGAGCAGTTGTGACAGGGGAGCACGAAGCACTTGACCTCTAATCCCACAGCCGATGGGCCAGCAGGGAAACTCCGGCTGGGCATCTTCAGCGCACAGTGAGCTTTGAAACTGTGTCACACACATTGCTGTCACCCCTCACTTTCCTACCTGAAAGTCCAATTGAATCCTACAACTCCTGTGCTTGCTCTTTGTCAGCAGCAGCAGAATATAGCAGTTACGTTTGGTCTCTGCTGAAACAGCAGAAGAGACATGCACAAAGTTCCTGCTGATCATCTTCAGCACACAGTGAGCTTTGCAACTGGGACACACACATTACTGTCACTGGTCACTTTATCTCCTAAAAGTCCATTTGAATGCAACCTTTCCAGTGCCCGCTCTCTCTGAGCAGCAGCAGAGTGAGTAGAGCAGGAACGTTTAGACACTGCTGAAAGAGCAGAAGAGCCAGGCCAAAATGTTCCTGCTCATCATCGTCAGCGCACAGCGAGCTTTGCAACTCTGCAACACACATTGCTGTCACTCCTCCCTTTCCTGCCTGAAAGACCAGTTGAATCCAACATCTCTGTGCCAGCTCTCTGCTGAGCAGCAACAGAGAGAGTAGAGCAGCAATGTTTAGACTGTGCTAAAACAGCAGAAGAGCCTTGCGAAAAACCTCCTGCTGGTCATCTATAGCACACAGTGAGCTTTGCAACTGTGACACAAACATTGCTGTCACTCTTCACTCTTTCTCCAAAAACACCGTTTGAATACAACCTCTCCAGTGCACGCTCTCTGTGAGCTGCAGCAAGAGTAAGTAGAGCAGGAGCGTTTAGACACTGCTGAAAGAGCAGAAAAGCCAGGACAAAATGTTCCTACAGATCATCTTCAGCGCACAGCGAGCTTTGCAACTCTGCAACATCCATTGCTGTCACTCCTCCCTTTCCTGCCTGAAAGACCAATTGAATCCAACATCTCTGTGCTCTCTCTCTGCTGAGCAGCAACAGAGAGAGTAGAGCAGCAATGTTTAGACTGTGCTAAAACAGCAGAAGAGCCTTGCGAAAAAGCTCCTGCTGATCATGTTTAGCACACAGTTAGCTTTGCAACTGTGACACAAACATTGCTGTCACTCCTCACTTTATCTCCTAAAAGTGCATTTGAATCCAACGTTTCTGGTGCCCTCTCTCCTTTCAAGAGCAGTTGTGACAGGGGAGCACGAAGCACTTGACCTCTAATCCCACAGCCGATGGGCCAGCAGGGAAACTCCAGCTGGGCATCTTCAGCGCACAGTGAGCTTTGAAACTGTGTCACACACATTGCTGTCACCCCTCACTTTCCTACCTGAAAGTCCAATTGAATCCTACAACTCCTGTGCTTGCTCTTTGTCAGCAGCAGCAGAATATAGCAGTTACGTTTGGTCTCTGCTGAAACAGCAGAAGAGACATGCACAAAGTTCCTGCTGATCATCTTCAGCACACAGTGAGCTTTGCAACTGGGACACACACATTACTGTCACTGGTCACTTTATCTCCTAAAAGTCCATTTGAATGCAAACTTTCCAGGGCCCGCTCTCTCTGAGCAGCAGCAGAGTGAGTAGAGCAGGAACGTTTAGACACTGCTGAAAGAGCAGAAGAGCCAGGCCAAAATGTTCCTGCTCATCATCGTCAGCGCACAGCGAGCTTTGCAACTCTGCAACACACATTGCTGTCACTCCTCCCTTTCCTGCCTGAAAGACCAGTTGAATCCAACATCTCTGTGCCAGCTCTCTGCTGAGCAGCAACAGAGAGAGTAGAGCAGCAATGTTTAGACTGTGCTAAAACAGCAGAAGAGCCTTGCGAAAAACCTCCTGCTGGTCATCTATAGCACACAGTGAGCTTTGCAACTGTGACACAAACATTGCTGTCACTCTTCACTCTTTCTCCAAAAACACCGTTTGAATACAACCTCTCCAGTGCACGCTCTCTGTGAGCTGCAGCAAGAGTAAGTAGAGCAGGAGCGTTTAGACACTGCTGAAAGAGCAGAAAAGCCAGGACAAAATGTTCCTACAGATCATCTTCAGCGCACAGCGAGCTTTGCAACTCTGCAACATCCATTGCTGTCACTCCTCCCTTTCCTGCCTGAAAGACCAATTGAATCCAACATCTCTGTGCTCTCTCTCTGCTGAGCAGCAACAGAGAGAGTAGAGCAGCAATGTTTAGACTGTGCTAAAACAGCAGAAGAGCCTTGCGAAAAAGCTCCTGCTGATCATGTTTAGCACACAGTTAGCTTTGCAACTGTGACACAAACATTGCTGTCACTCCTCACTTTATCTCCTAAAAGTGCATTTGAATCCAACGTTTCTGGTGCCCTCTCTCCTTTCAAGAGCAGTTGTGACAGGGGAGCACGAAGCACTTGACCTCTAATCCCACAGCCGATGGGCCAGCAGGGAAACTCCAGCTGGGCATCTTCAGCGCACAGTGAGCTTTGAAACTGTGTCACACACATTGCTGTCACCCCTCACTTTCCTACCTGAAAGTCCAATTGAATCCTACAACTCCTGTGCTTGCTCTTTGTCAGCAGCAGCAGAATATAGCAGTTACGTTTGGTCTCTACTGAAACAGCAGAAGAGACATGCACAAAGTTCCTGCTGATCATCTTCAGCACACAGTGAGCTTTGCAACTGGGACACACACATTACTGTCACTGGTCACTTTATCTCCTAAAAGTCCATTTGAATGCAACCTTTCCAGTGCCCGCTCTCTCTGAGCAGCAGCAGAGTGAGTAGAGCAGGAACGTTTAGACTCTGCTGAAAGAGCAGAAGAGCCAGGCCAAAATGTTCCTGCTCATCATCGTCAGCGCACAGCGAGCTTTGCAACTCTGCAACACACATTGCTGTCACTCCTCCCTTTCCTGCCTGAAAGACCAGTTGAATCCAACATCTCTGTGCCAGCTCTCTGCTGAGCAGCAACAGAGAGAGTAGAGCAGCAGTGTTTAGACTGTGCTAAAACAGCAGAAGAGCCTTGCGAAAAACCTCCTGCTGGTCATCTATAGCACACAGTGAGCTTTGCAACTGTGACACAAACATTGCTGTCACTCTTCACTCTTTCTCCAAAAACACCGTTTGAATACAACCTCTCCAGTGCACGCTCTCTGTGAGCTGCAGCAAGAGTAAGTAGAGCAGGAGCGTTTAGACACTGCTGAAAGAGCAGAAAAGCCAGGACAAAATGTTCCTACAGATCATCTTCAGCGCACAGCGAGCTTTGCAACTCTGCAACATCCATTGCTGTCACTCCTCCCTTTCCTGCCTGAAAGACCAATTGAATCCAACATCTCTGTGCTCTCTCTCTGCTGAGCAGCAACAGAGAGAGTAGAGCAGCAATGTTTAGACTGTGCTAAAACAGCAGAAGAGCCTTGCGAAAAAGCTCCTGCTGATCATGTTTAGCACACAGTTAGCTTTGCAACTGTGACACAAACATTGCTGTCACTCCTCACTTTATCTCCTAAAAGTGCATTTGAATCCAACGTTTCTGGTGCCCTCTCTCCTTTCAAGAGCAGTTGTGACAGGGGAGCACGAAGCACTTGACCTCTAATCCCACAGCCGATGGGCCAGCAGGGAAACTCCGGCTGGGCATCTTCAGCGCACAGTGAGCTTTGAAACTGTGTCACACACATTGCTGTCACCCCTCACTTTCCTACCTGAAAGTCCAATTGAATCCTACAACTCCTGTGCTTGCTCTTTGTCAGCAGCAGCAGAATATAGCAGTTACGTTTGGTCTCTGCTGAAACAGCAGAAGAGACATGCACAAAGTTCCTGCTGATCATCTTCAGCACACAGTGAGCTTTGCAACTGGGACACACACATTACTGTCACTGGTCACTTTATCTCCTAAAAGTCCATTTGAATGCAACCTTTCCAGGGCCCGCTCTCTCTGAGCAGCAGCAGAGTGAGTAGAGCAGGAACGTTTAGACTCTGCTGAAAGAGCAGAAGAGCCAGGCCAAAATGTTCCTGCTGATCATCGTCAGCACACAGCGAGCTTTGCAACTCTGCAACACACATTGCTGTCACTCCTCCCTTCATCTCCTAATAGTCCGTTTGAATCCATAGTCTCTCGCGCCCTCTCTCGTTTGAACAGCAGCAGTGACACGTGAACACGAGCTCTTGGCCTCTGCTCCCACAGCCGAAGAGCCAGGAGTGAAAGCTCCGGCTATGCACCTTCAGCACGCAGTCAGCTTTGCAACTGTGACACATATATTGCTGTCGCTCCTCACGTTCCTACCTCAAAGTCCAATTGAATCCCAAATCTCTGTGCCCTTTCTCTGCTGTGCAGCAGCAGAGAGGATAGAGCAGGAACGTTTAGACCCTACTCAAAGAATAGAAGAGCCAGGACAAAATGTTCCTGCAGATCATCTTCAGCGCACAGCGAGCTTTGCAACTCTGCAGCACACATTGCTGTCACTCCTCCCTTTCCTGCCTGAAAGACCAATTGAATCCAACATCTCTGTGCCAGCTCTCTGCTGAGCAGCAACAGAGAGAGTAGAGCAGCAATGTTTAGACTGTGCTAAAACAGCAGAAGAGCCTTGCGAAAAACCTCCTGCTGGTCATCTATAGCACACAGTGAGCTTTGCAACTGTGACACAAACATTGCTGTCACTCTTCACTCTTTCTCCAAAAAGACCGTTTGAATACAACCTCTCCAGTGCACGCTCTCTGTGAGCTGCAGCAAGAGTAAGTAGAGCAGGAGCGTTTAGACACTGCTGAAAGAGCAGAAAAGCCAGGACAAAGTCCATTTTTTATCCATTTCTAACCCATTTTTCTCCATTTCTAACACATTTTAAAGAGTTTTTGGCCATTTCTATCCCATTTTTGCACATCTATAATCCTATTTAAGCCTTTTTGGGCTATATCTTCACCATTTTTTCCCTCATTCAAAACTTTTTATGCTTTTTTTTCTGTTTCTAATGCAGTTTTTCCCATTTCTCTCCCGCTTTAATCCATTTTTGGCCATTTCTGACCAGTTTTTGCACATCTCTAACCTGCTTTAAAGCCTTTTTGGCCATTTCTATCCCAGTTTTTGCATATCTCTTACCCTTTTTAAGCCTTTTTTGGCTATACCTTAACCATTTTTGCCCTCCTTCAACTCTTATTAAGCTTTTTTTTTTTTTTTTCTGTTTCTAACACAGTTTCTCCCAATTATTACCCGCTTTAATCCATTTTTGGCCATTTCTAACTCACTTTTACACATCTCTAACCTGCTTTAAAGCATTTTTGGCCATTTCCAACCATTTTTGGCACATCTATAAGCCCTTTTAAGCCATTTTTTGCCATTTCTAACCCATTTTTGCACATCTCTAACCCTTTTAAAGCCATTTTTGCCTCTTTCTACACGATGTTTTCTCGCTCTCAACCCGTTTTAAGCCATTTTTAGTTCTTTTCTAACTCATTTTTTGCCTGTTTCTCACACGATCTAAACCGTTTTCGGCTATATCTAACCCATTTTTGCTCACTCCTAACGCATTTTAAGCCATTTTTCACCATTTCTATCCCAATTTAAACCTTTTGGGCCATTTCTAGCACAGTTTTGCAAACTTCTAACCCATTTTAAGCAATTTTTGGCCATTCCTACCCCAGTTTTACCCCTATCTAACCACCTTTAAGCCGCTTTTGGCCATTTATAACCCATTTTTCCTCAGCTCTAACCCTTTTTAAGCCTTTTTTTGCTCTACCTGAACGATTTTTGCCAACTTTCCACTCGTTTGAAGGTTTTTTCTATTTCCTTTCTAACCAACTTTTCCCCATTTCTTACCTGCTTTAACCCATTTTTGCCATTTCTAACCATTGCACACACATCTCTAACCTGCTTTAAAGCCTTTTTGGCCATTTCTAACCCGCTTTTGGCCAACTTAGGCCATTTCTAACCCGTTTTTGCACATCTCTAACCCGCTTTAAAGCTTTTTTGGCCGTTTCTAACCTATTTTAAGCCAGCTTTGGTCATTTCTGACCCATTTTTGCACATCTCTAACCTTTTTTAAGCTGGTTTTGGCTATTTCTCACTCATCTCTGCTTACCTCTAACCCTTTTTAAACCGGTTTTGGCCATTTCTAATCCAATTTTTGTCCATTTCTAACCCGTTTTAAATCATTTTTGGCCATTTCTATCCCATTTTTGCATGTCTAGAACCCTTTTAATGCATTTTTGACTCATTCTAAACCATTTTTGCCCACTTTCCACCCGTTTTAAGCTAGTTTTTTTTCTGTTTCTAACCCAGTTTTCCCCATTTCTTTACCCACTTGAATCCATTTTTGGCCATTTCTAGCCCATTTTTGCACATCTCTAACCTGCTTTAAAGCAGTTTTGGCCATTTCTAACCATTTCTGGCACATCTCTAACCTCTTTTAAGCCATTCTTTGCCATTTCTAACCCATTTCTGCTCATCTCTAGCCCTTTTAAAGACACGTTTGGCTCTTTCTACACCATTTTTCCTGACTTTCAACCTGGTTTAAGCCATTTTTCTTTCCTTTTCTAACTCATTTTTTGCCCATTGCTCACACGATTTAAACCATTTTTGGGTTTATCTAAACCATTTTTACACACTTCTAACACATTTTAAGCCATTTTTCACTATTTCTATCCCATTTTAAGGCGTTTTTGGCCATTTCTAACCCATTTTTGCATACATCTAACCCTTTTAAAGCCGTTTTTGGCTCTTTCTAAAACACTTTCTTCTGCATTCAACTAATTATAAGCATTTTTTTTTCTTTTCTGACCCATTTTTGGCCCAGTTCTCACACGTTTTATGCCATTTTCGGCTACATCAACCCTTTTTTACCCACTACTAACCCATTTTAACCCTTTTTTGGCTATATCTAACCCATTTTAAGCTATTTTTGGCCATTTCTAACCCTTTTTTGCTCATCTCTAGCCCCTTTTAAGCCAATTTTGGCTTTTTCTAAACCGTTCTCGCATACCTCTAACCCTTTTAAGCCGGTTTTGGCCATTTCTAATGCATTTTTTGTCCATTTTTGAGGCTTTTTAAATAAATTTTGGCCATTTCTATTCCATTTTTGCAAATCTCTAACCCTTTTAAAGCCATTTTTTGGATCTTTCTAAACCATTTCTCCCCACTTTCAACACGGTTTATGCTATTTTTTTTTCTGTTTCTAACACAGTTTTCTGCATTTCTCACCATCTTTAATCCATTTTTTGCCACTTCTAACCATTTTATTTTTTTTTTTTTTTTTACACATCTCTTACCTGCTTTAAAGCCTTTTTGGCCATTTCTAACCCAATTTTGGCCGTTCTTAACCTGTTTTATGCCATTCTTGGCCATTTCTAACTCATTTTTGCACATCTCTAACCCCTTTTAAGCTACTTTTGGCCATTTCTTATCCATTTTTTTATCCATTTCTAACCCATTTTTCTCCATTTCTAACACATTTTAAAGAGTTTTTGGCCATTTCTATCCCATTTTTGCACATCTATAATCCTATTTAAGCCTTTTTGGGCTATATCTTCACCATTTTTTCCCTCATTCAAAACTTTTTATGCTTTTTTTCTGTTTCTAATGCAGTTTTTCCCATTTCTCTCCCGCTTTAATCCATTTTTGGCCATTTCTGACCAGTTTTTGCACATCTCTAACCTGCTTTAAAGCCTTTTTGGCCATTTCTATCCCAGTTTTTGCATATCTCTTACCCTTTTTAAGCCTTTTTTGGCTATACCTTAACCATTTTTGCCCTCCTTCAACTCTTATTAAGCTTTTTTTTTTTTTCTGTTTCTAACACAGTTTCTCCCAATTATTACCCGCTTTAATCCATTTTTGGCCATTTCTAACACACTTTTACACATCTCTAACCTGCTTTAAAGCATTTTTGGCCATTTCCAACCATTTTTGGCACATCTATAAGCCCTTTTAAGCCATTTTTTGCCATTTCTAACCCATTTTTGCACATCTCTAACCCTTTTAAAGCCATTTTTGCCTCTTTCTACACGATGTTTTCTCGCTCTCAACCCGTTTTAAGCCATTTTTAGTTCTTTTCTAACTCATTTTTTGCCTGTTTCTCACACGATCTAAACCGTTTTCGGCTATATCTAACCCATTTTTGCTCACTCCTAACGCATTTTAAGCCATTTTTCACCATTTCTATCCCAATTTAAACCTTTTGGGCCATTTCTAGCACAGTTTTGCAAACTTCTAACCCATTTTAAGCAATTTTTGGCCATTCCTACCCCAGTTTTACCCCTATCTAACCACCTTTAAGCCGCTTTTGGCCATTTATAACCCATTTTTCCTCAGCTCTAACCCTTTTTAAGCCTTTTTTTGCTCTACCTGAACGATTTTTGCCAACTTTCCACTCGTTTGAAGGTTTTTTCTATTTCCTTTCTAACCAACTTTTCCCCATTTCTTACCTGCTTTAACCCATTTTTGCCATTTCTAACCATTGCACACACATCTCTAACCTGCTTTAAAGCCTTTTTGGCCATTTCTAACCCGCTTTTGGCCAACTTAGGCCATTTCTAACCCGTTTTTGCACATCTGTAACCCGCTTTAAAGCTTTTTTGGCCGTTTCTAACCCGTTTTAAGCCAGCTTTGGTCATTTCTGACCCATTTTTGCACATCTCTAACCTTTTTTAAGCTGGTTTTGGCTATTTCTCACTCATCTCTGCTTACCTCTAACCCTTTTTAAACCGGTTTTGGCCATTTCTAATCCAATTTTTGTCCATTTCTAACCCGTTTTAAATCATTTTTGGCCATTTCTATCCCATTTTTGCATGTCTAGAACCCTTTTAATGCATTTTTGACTCATTCTAAACCATTTTTGCCCACTTTCCACCCGTTTTAAGCTAGTTTTTTTTCTGTTTCTAACCCAGTTTTCCCCATTTCTTTACCCACTTGAATCCATTTTTGGCCATTTCTAGCCCATTTTTGCACATCTCTAACCTGCTTTAAAGCAGTTTTGGCCATTTCTAACCATTTCTGGCACATCTCTAACCTCTTTTAAGCCATTCTTTGCCATTTCTAACCCATTTCTGCTCATCTCTAGCCCTTTTAAAGACACGTTTGGGTCTTTCTACACCATTTTTTCTGACTTTCAACCTGGTTTAAGCCATTTTTCTTTCCTTTTCTAACTCATTTTTTGCCCATTGCTCACACGATTTAAACCATTTTTGGGTTTATCTAAACCATTTTTACACACTTCTAACACATTTTAAGCCATTTTTCACTATTTCTATCCCATTTTAAGGCGTTTTTGGCCATTTCTAACCCATTTTTGCATACATCTAACCCTTTTAAAGCCGTTTTTGGCTCTTTCTAAAACACTTTCTTCTGCATTCAACTAATTATAAGCATTTTTTTTTCTTTTCTGACCCATTTTTGGCCCAGTTCTCACACGTTTTATGCCATTTTCGGCTACATCAACCCTTTTTTACCCACTACTAACCCATTTTAACCCTTTTTTGGCTATATCTAACCCATTTTAAGCTATTTTTGGCCATTTCTAACCCTTTTTTGCTCATCTCTAGCCCCTTTTAAGCCAATTTTGGCTTTTTCTAAACCGTTCTCGCATACCTCTAACCCTTTTAAGCCGGTTTTGGCCATTTCTAATGCATTTTTTGTCCATTTTTGAGGCTTTTTAAATAAATTTTGGCCATTTCTATTCCATTTTTGCAAATCTCTAACCCTTTTAAAGCCATTTTTTGGATCTTTCTAAACCATTTCTCCCCACTTTCAACACGGTTTATGCTATTTTTTTTTCTGTTTCTAACCCAGTTTTCTGCATTTCTCACCATCTTTAATCCATTTTTTGCCACTTCTAACCATTTTATTTTTTTTTTTTTTTTTTACACATCTCTTACCTGCTTTAAAGCCTTTTTGGCCATTTCTAACCCAATTTTGGCCATTCTTAACCTGTTTTATGCCATTCTTGGCCATTTCTAACTCATTTTTGCACATCTCTAACCCCTTTTAAGCTACTTTTGGCCATTTCTTATCCATTTTTTTATCCATTTCTAACCCATTTTTCTCCATTTCTAACACATTTTAAAGAGTTTTTGGCCATTTCTATCCCATTTTTGCACATCTATAATCCTATTTAAGCCTTTTTGGGCTATATCTTCACCATTTTTTCCCTCATTCAAAACTTTTTATGCTTTTTTTCTGTTTCTAATGCAGTTTTTCCCATTTCTCTCCCGCTTTAATCCATTTTTGGCCATTTCTGACCAGTTTTTGCACATCTCTAACCTGCTTTAAAGCCTTTTTGGCCATTTCTATCCCAGTTTTTGCATATCTCTTACCCTTTTTAAGCCTTTTTTGGCTATACCTTAACCATTTTTGCCCTCCTTCAACTCTTATTAAGCTTTTTTTTTTTTTCTGTTTCTAACACAGTTTCTCCCAATTATTACCCGCTTTAATCCATTTTTGGCCATTTCTAACACACTTTTACACATCTCTAACCTGCTTTAAAGCATTTTTGGCCATTTCCAACCATTTTTGGCACATCTATAAGCCCTTTTAAGCCATTTTTTGCCATTTCTAACCCATTTTTGCACATCTCTAACCCTTTTAAAGCCATTTTTGCCTCTTTCTACACGATGTTTTCTCGCTCTCAACCCGTTTTAAGCCATTTTTAGTTCTTTTCTAACTCATTTTTTGCCTGTTTCTCACACGATCTAAACCGTTTTCGGCTATATCTAACCCATTTTTGCTCACTCCTAACGCATTTTAAGCCATTTTTCACCATTTCTATCCCAATTTAAACCTTTTGGGCCATTTCTAGCACAGTTTTGCAAACTTCTAACCCATTTTAAGCAATTTTTGGCCATTCCTACCCCAGTTTTACCCCTATCTAACCACCTTTAAGCCGCTTTTGGCCATTTATAACCCATTTTTCCTCAGCTCTAACCCTTTTTAAGCCTTTTTTTGCTCTACCTGAACGATTTTTGCCAACTTTCCACTCGTTTGAAGGTTTTTTCTATTTCCTTTCTAACCAACTTTTCCCCATTTCTTACCTGCTTTAACCCATTTTTGCCATTTCTAACCATTGCACACACATCTCTAACCTGCTTTAAAGCCTTTTTGGCCATTTCTAACCCGCTTTTGGCCAACTTAGGCCATTTCTAACCCGTTTTTGCACATCTGTAACCCGCTTTAAAGCTTTTTTGGCCGTTTCTAACCCGTTTTAAGCCAGCTTTGGTCATTTCTGACCCATTTTTGCACATCTCTAACCTTTTTTAAGCTGGTTTTGGCTATTTCTCACTCATCTCTGCTTACCTCTAACCCTTTTTAAACCGGTTTTGGCCATTTCTAATCCAATTTTTGTCCATTTCTAACCCGTTTTAAATCATTTTTGGCCATTTCTATCCCATTTTTGCATGTCTAGAACCCTTTTAATGCATTTTTGACTCATTCTAAACCATTTTTGCCCACTTTCCACCCGTTTTAAGCTAGTTTTTTTTCTGTTTCTAACCCAGTTTTCCCCATTTCTTTACCCACTTGAATCCATTTTTGGCCATTTCTAGCCCATTTTTGCACATCTCTAACCTGCTTTAAAGCAGTTTTGGCCATTTCTAACCATTTCTGGCACATCTCTAACCTCTTTTAAGCCATTCTTTGCCATTTCTAACCCATTTCTGCTCATCTCTAGCCCTTTTAAAGACACGTTTGGGTCTTTCTACACCATTTTTTCTGACTTTCAACCTGGTTTAAGCCATTTTTCTTTCCTTTTCTAACTCATTTTTTGCCCATTGCTCACACGATTTAAACCATTTTTGGGTTTATCTAAACCATTTTTACACACTTCTAACACATTTTAAGCCATTTTTCACTATTTCTATCCCATTTTAAGGCGTTTTTGGCCATTTCTAACCCATTTTTGCATACATCTAACCCTTTTAAAGCCGTTTTTGGCTCTTTCTAAAACACTTTCTTCTGCATTCAACTAATTATAAGCATTTTTTTTTCTTTTCTGACCCATTTTTGGCCCAGTTCTCACACGTTTTATGCCATTTTCGGCTACATCAACCCTTTTTTACCCACTACTAACCCATTTTAACCCTTTTTTGGCTATATCTAACCCATTTTAAGCTATTTTTGGCCATTTCTAACCCTTTTTTGCTCATCTCTAGCCCCTTTTAAGCCAATTTTGGCTTTTTCTAAACCGTTCTCGCATACCTCTAACCCTTTTAAGCCGGTTTTGGCCATTTCTAATGCATTTTTTGTCCATTTTTGAGGCTTTTTAAATAAATTTTGGCCATTTCTATTCCATTTTTGCAAATCTCTAACCCTTTTAAAGCCATTTTTTGGATCTTTCTAAACCATTTCTCCCCACTTTCAACACGGTTTATGCTATTTTTTTTTCTGTTTCTAACCCAGTTTTCTGCATTTCTCACCATCTTTAATCCATTTTTTGCCACTTCTAACCATTTTATTTTTTTTTTTTTTTTTTACACATCTCTTACCTGCTTTAAAGCCTTTTTGGCCATTTCTAACCCAATTTTGGCCATTCTTAACCTGTTTTATGCCATTCTTGGCCATTTCTAACTCATTTTTGCACATCTCTAACCCCTTTTAAGCTACTTTTGGCCATTTCTTATCCATTTTTTTATCCATTTCTAACCCATTTTTCTCCATTTCTAACACATTTTAAAGAGTTTTTGGCCATTTCTATCCCATTTTTGCACATCTATAATCCTATTTAAGCCTTTTTGGGCTATATCTTCACCATTTTTTCCCTCATTCAAAACTTTTTATGCTTTTTTTCTGTTTCTAATGCAGTTTTTCCCATTTCTCTCCCGCTTTAATCCATTTTTGGCCATTTCTGACCAGTTTTTGCACATCTCTAACCTGCTTTAAAGCCTTTTTGGCCATTTCTATCCCAGTTTTTGCATATCTCTTACCCTTTTTAAGCCTTTTTTGGCTATACCTTAACCATTTTTGCCCTCCTTCAACTCTTATTAAGCTTTTTTTTTTTTTCTGTTTCTAACACAGTTTCTCCCAATTATTACCCGCTTTAATCCATTTTTGGCCATTTCTAACACACTTTTACACATCTCTAACCTGCTTTAAAGCATTTTTGGCCATTTCCAACCATTTTTGGCACATCTATAAGCCCTTTTAAGCCATTTTTTGCCATTTCTAACCCATTTTTGCACATCTCTAACCCTTTTAAAGCCATTTTTGCCTCTTTCTACACGATGTTTTCTCGCTCTCAACCCGTTTTAAGCCATTTTTAGTTCTTTTCTAACTCATTTTTTGCCTGTTTCTCACACGATCTAAACCGTTTTCGGCTATATCTAACCCATTTTTGCTCACTCCTAACGCATTTTAAGCCATTTTTCACCATTTCTATCCCAATTTAAACCTTTTGGGCCATTTCTAGCACAGTTTTGCAAACTTCTAACCCATTTTAAGCAATTTTTGGCCATTCCTACCCCAGTTTTACCCCTATCTAACCACCTTTAAGCCGCTTTTGGCCATTTATAACCCATTTTTCCTCAGCTCTAACCCTTTTTAAGCCTTTTTTTGCTCTACCTGAACGATTTTTGCCAACTTTCCACTCGTTTGAAGGTTTTTTCTATTTCCTTTCTAACCAACTTTTCCCCATTTCTTACCTGCTTTAACCCATTTTTGCCATTTCTAACCATTGCACACACATCTCTAACCTGCTTTAAAGCCTTTTTGGCCATTTCTAACCCGCTTTTGGCCAACTTAGGCCATTTCTAACCCGTTTTTGCACATCTGTAACCCGCTTTAAAGCTTTTTTGGCCGTTTCTAACCCGTTTTAAGCCAGCTTTGGTCATTTCTGACCCATTTTTGCACATCTCTAACCTTTTTTAAGCTGGTTTTGGCTATTTCTCACTCATCTCTGCTTACCTCTAACCCTTTTTAAACCGGTTTTGGCCATTTCTAATCCAATTTTTGTCCATTTCTAACCCGTTTTAAATCATTTTTGGCCATTTCTATCCCATTTTTGCATGTCTAGAACCCTTTTAATGCATTTTTGACTCATTCTAAACCATTTTTGCCCACTTTCCACCCGTTTTAAGCTAGTTTTTTTTCTGTTTCTAACCCAGTTTTCCCCATTTCTTTACCCACTTGAATCCATTTTTGGCCATTTCTAGCCCATTTTTGCACATCTCTAACCTGCTTTAAAGCAGTTTTGGCCATTTCTAACCATTTCTGGCACATCTCTAACCTCTTTTAAGCCATTCTTTGCCATTTCTAACCCATTTCTGCTCATCTCTAGCCCTTTTAAAGACACGTTTGGGTCTTTCTACACCATTTTTTCTGACTTTCAACCTGGTTTAAGCCATTTTTCTTTCCTTTTCTAACTCATTTTTTGCCCATTGCTCACACGATTTAAACCATTTTTGGGTTTATCTAAACCATTTTTACACACTTCTAACACATTTTAAGCCATTTTTCACTATTTCTATCCCATTTTAAGGCGTTTTTGGCCATTTCTAACCCATTTTTGCATACATCTAACCCTTTTAAAGCCGTTTTTGGCTCTTTCTAAAACACTTTCTTCTGCATTCAACTAATTATAAGCATTTTTTTTTCTTTTCTGACCCATTTTTGGCCCAGTTCTCACACGTTTTATGCCATTTTCGGCTACATCAACCCTTTTTTACCCACTACTAACCCATTTTAACCCTTTTTTGGCTATATCTAACCCATTTTAAGCTATTTTTGGCCATTTCTAACCCTTTTTTGCTCATCTCTAGCCCCTTTTAAGCCAATTTTGGCTTTTTCTAAACCGTTCTCGCATACCTCTAACCCTTTTAAGCCGGTTTTGGCCATTTCTAATGCATTTTTTGTCCATTTTTGAGGCTTTTTAAATAAATTTTGGCCATTTCTATTCCATTTTTGCAAATCTCTAACCCTTTTAAAGCCATTTTTTGGATCTTTCTAAACCATTTCTCCCCACTTTCAACACGGTTTATGCTATTTTTTTTTCTGTTTCTAACCCAGTTTTCTGCATTTCTCACCATCTTTAATCCATTTTTTGCCACTTCTAACCATTTTATTTTTTTTTTTTTTTTTTACACATCTCTTACCTGCTTTAAAGCCTTTTTGGCCATTTCTAACCCAATTTTGGCCATTCTTAACCTGTTTTATGCCATTCTTGGCCATTTCTAACTCATTTTTGCACATCTCTAACCCCTTTTAAGCTACTTTTGGCCATTTCTTATCCATTTTTTTATCCATTTCTAACCCATTTTTCTCCATTTCTAACACATTTTAAAGAGTTTTTGGCCATTTCTATCCCATTTTTGCACATCTATAATCCTATTTAAGCCTTTTTGGGCTATATCTTCACCATTTTTTCCCTCATTCAAAACTTTTTATGCTTTTTTTCTGTTTCTAATGCAGTTTTTCCCATTTCTCTCCCGCTTTAATCCATTTTTGGCCATTTCTGACCAGTTTTTGCACATCTCTAACCTGCTTTAAAGCCTTTTTGGCCATTTCTATCCCAGTTTTTGCATATCTCTTACCCTTTTTAAGCCTTTTTTGGCTATACCTTAACCATTTTTGCCCTCCTTCAACTCTTATTAAGCTTTTTTTTTTTTTCTGTTTCTAACACAGTTTCTCCCAATTATTACCCGCTTTAATCCATTTTTGGCCATTTCTAACACACTTTTACACATCTCTAACCTGCTTTAAAGCATTTTTGGCCATTTCCAACCATTTTTGGCACATCTATAAGCCCTTTTAAGCCATTTTTTGCCATTTCTAACCCATTTTTGCACATCTCTAACCCTTTTAAAGCCATTTTTGCCTCTTTCTACACGATGTTTTCTCGCTCTCAACCCGTTTTAAGCCATTTTTAGTTCTTTTCTAACTCATTTTTTGCCTGTTTCTCACACGATCTAAACCGTTTTCGGCTATATCTAACCCATTTTTGCTCACTCCTAACGCATTTTAAGCCATTTTTCACCATTTCTATCCCAATTTAAACCTTTTGGGCCATTTCTAGCACAGTTTTGCAAACTTCTAACCCATTTTAAGCAATTTTTGGCCATTCCTACCCCAGTTTTACCCCTATCTAACCACCTTTAAGCCGCTTTTGGCCATTTATAACCCATTTTTCCTCAGCTCTAACCCTTTTTAAGCCTTTTTTTGCTCTACCTGAACGATTTTTGCCAACTTTCCACTCGTTTGAAGGTTTTTTCTATTTCCTTTCTAACCAACTTTTCCCCATTTCTTACCTGCTTTAACCCATTTTTGCCATTTCTAACCATTGCACACACATCTCTAACCTGCTTTAAAGCCTTTTTGGCCATTTCTAACCCGCTTTTGGCCAACTTAGGCCATTTCTAACCCGTTTTTGCACATCTGTAACCCGCTTTAAAGCTTTTTTGGCCGTTTCTAACCCGTTTTAAGCCAGCTTTGGTCATTTCTGACCCATTTTTGCACATCTCTAACCTTTTTTAAGCTGGTTTTGGCTATTTCTCACTCATCTCTGCTTACCTCTAACCCTTTTTAAACCGGTTTTGGCCATTTCTAATCCAATTTTTGTCCATTTCTAACCCGTTTTAAATCATTTTTGGCCATTTCTATCCCATTTTTGCATGTCTAGAACCCTTTTAATGCATTTTTGACTCATTCTAAACCATTTTTGCCCACTTTCCACCCGTTTTAAGCTAGTTTTTTTTCTGTTTCTAACCCAGTTTTCCCCATTTCTTTACCCACTTGAATCCATTTTTGGCCATTTCTAGCCCATTTTTGCACATCTCTAACCTGCTTTAAAGCAGTTTTGGCCATTTCTAACCATTTCTGGCACATCTCTAACCTCTTTTAAGCCATTCTTTGCCATTTCTAACCCATTTCTGCTCATCTCTAGCCCTTTTAAAGACACGTTTGGGTCTTTCTACACCATTTTTTCTGACTTTCAACCTGGTTTAAGCCATTTTTCTTTCCTTTTCTAACTCATTTTTTGCCCATTGCTCACACGATTTAAACCATTTTTGGGTTTATCTAAACCATTTTTACACACTTCTAACACATTTTAAGCCATTTTTCACTATTTCTATCCCATTTTAAGGCGTTTTTGGCCATTTCTAACCCATTTTTGCATACATCTAACCCTTTTAAAGCCGTTTTTGGCTCTTTCTAAAACACTTTCTTCTGCATTCAACTAATTATAAGCATTTTTTTTTCTTTTCTGACCCATTTTTGGCCCAGTTCTCACACGTTTTATGCCATTTTCGGCTACATCAACCCTTTTTTACCCACTACTAACCCATTTTAACCCTTTTTTGGCTATATCTAACCCATTTTAAGCTATTTTTGGCCATTTCTAACCCTTTTTTGCTCATCTCTAGCCCCTTTTAAGCCAATTTTGGCTTTTTCTAAACCGTTCTCGCATACCTCTAACCCTTTTAAGCCGGTTTTGGCCATTTCTAATGCATTTTTTGTCCATTTTTGAGGCTTTTTAAATAAATTTTGGCCATTTCTATTCCATTTTTGCAAATCTCTAACCCTTTTAAAGCCATTTTTTGGATCTTTCTAAACCATTTCTCCCCACTTTCAACACGGTTTATGCTATTTTTTTTTCTGTTTCTAACCCAGTTTTCTGCATTTCTCACCATCTTTAATCCATTTTTTGCCACTTCTAACCATTTTATTTTTTTTTTTTTTTTTTACACATCTCTTACCTGCTTTAAAGCCTTTTTGGCCATTTCTAACCCAATTTTGGCCATTCTTAACCTGTTTTATGCCATTCTTGGCCATTTCTAACTCATTTTTGCACATCTCTAACCCCTTTTAAGCTACTTTTGGCCATTTCTTATCCATTTTTTTATCCATTTCTAACCCATTTTTCTCCATTTCTAACACATTTTAAAGAGTTTTTGGCCATTTCTATCCCATTTTTGCACATCTATAATCCTATTTAAGCCTTTTTGGGCTATATCTTCACCATTTTTTCCCTCATTCAAAACTTTTTATGCTTTTTTTCTGTTTCTAATGCAGTTTTTCCCATTTCTCTCCCGCTTTAATCCATTTTTGGCCATTTCTGACCAGTTTTTGCACATCTCTAACCTGCTTTAAAGCCTTTTTGGCCATTTCTATCCCAGTTTTTGCATATCTCTTACCCTTTTTAAGCCTTTTTTGGCTATACCTTAACCATTTTTGCCCTCCTTCAACTCTTATTAAGCTTTTTTTTTTTTTCTGTTTCTAACACAGTTTCTCCCAATTATTACCCGCTTTAATCCATTTTTGGCCATTTCTAACACACTTTTACACATCTCTAACCTGCTTTAAAGCATTTTTGGCCATTTCCAACCATTTTTGGCACATCTATAAGCCCTTTTAAGCCATTTTTTGCCATTTCTAACCCATTTTTGCACATCTCTAACCCTTTTAAAGCCATTTTTGCCTCTTTCTACACGATGTTTTCTCGCTCTCAACCCGTTTTAAGCCATTTTTAGTTCTTTTCTAACTCATTTTTTGCCTGTTTCTCACACGATCTAAACCGTTTTCGGCTATATCTAACCCATTTTTGCTCACTCCTAACGCATTTTAAGCCATTTTTCACCATTTCTATCCCAATTTAAACCTTTTGGGCCATTTCTAGCACAGTTTTGCAAACTTCTAACCCATTTTAAGCAATTTTTGGCCATTCCTACCCCAGTTTTACCCCTATCTAACCACCTTTAAGCCGCTTTTGGCCATTTATAACCCATTTTTCCTCAGCTCTAACCCTTTTTAAGCCTTTTTTTGCTCTACCTGAACGATTTTTGCCAACTTTCCACTCGTTTGAAGGTTTTTTCTATTTCCTTTCTAACCAACTTTTCCCCATTTCTTACCTGCTTTAACCCATTTTTGCCATTTCTAACCATTGCACACACATCTCTAACCTGCTTTAAAGCCTTTTTGGCCATTTCTAACCCGCTTTTGGCCAACTTAGGCCATTTCTAACCCGTTTTTGCACATCTGTAACCCGCTTTAAAGCTTTTTTGGCCGTTTCTAACCCGTTTTAAGCCAGCTTTGGTCATTTCTGACCCATTTTTGCACATCTCTAACCTTTTTTAAGCTGGTTTTGGCTATTTCTCACTCATCTCTGCTTACCTCTAACCCTTTTTAAACCGGTTTTGGCCATTTCTAATCCAATTTTTGTCCATTTCTAACCCGTTTTAAATCATTTTTGGCCATTTCTATCCCATTTTTGCATGTCTAGAACCCTTTTAATGCATTTTTGACTCATTCTAAACCATTTTTGCCCACTTTCCACCCGTTTTAAGCTAGTTTTTTTTCTGTTTCTAACCCAGTTTTCCCCATTTCTTTACCCACTTGAATCCATTTTTGGCCATTTCTAGCCCATTTTTGCACATCTCTAACCTGCTTTAAAGCAGTTTTGGCCATTTCTAACCATTTCTGGCACATCTCTAACCTCTTTTAAGCCATTCTTTGCCATTTCTAACCCATTTCTGCTCATCTCTAGCCCTTTTAAAGACACGTTTGGGTCTTTCTACACCATTTTTTCTGACTTTCAACCTGGTTTAAGCCATTTTTCTTTCCTTTTCTAACTCATTTTTTGCCCATTGCTCACACGATTTAAACCATTTTTGGGTTTATCTAAACCATTTTTACACACTTCTAACACATTTTAAGCCATTTTTCACTATTTCTATCCCATTTTAAGGCGTTTTTGGCCATTTCTAACCCATTTTTGCATACATCTAACCCTTTTAAAGCCGTTTTTGGCTCTTTCTAAAACACTTTCTTCTGCATTCAACTAATTATAAGCATTTTTTTTTCTTTTCTGACCCATTTTTGGCCCAGTTCTCACACGTTTTATGCCATTTTCGGCTACATCAACCCTT